>NC_081290.1:14085303-14388333 GCF_030435805.1 Mustela lutreola
GGCTCAGGTCATGATCCGGGGTCATGTGACCCAGTCAATGTCTTGCTCCATGCTAGGTGGGCACCTGCTTGTTTTGGCCCTCTCCCCGTCATCTCTTTCTCTCTCTCAAATAAATAAAATCTTTAAAAGAAGATAAACAATATGTTTAGTTTTTATACTTATTTTATTTTCCCTGAAAAATGGTGCGATCTTGGATCTCAAACAGTTCTAAAGGCTGTTCATCCATAATCCGTAATGTAAGTCAGGGAATATTTTCTTTAACATCCAATACATTAATCTATTCACTGAACCGTAGAAAAAAAATAGTTGCTATTAATGTTTTCAAAATTTTCTTGTTTTGAATTATCTACTTTGCCTACATATGTAAATTCGTATACAAATTCTTTATTTTGACTACATGTTAATTAAATGGGTATTGCCAAAGTCTCATCTTTTGCATTTAAAAAATTCTATTTATTTATTTTTTTTTTCAGTGTCAAACTCTTTTCTTTTTTAAATTTGTGCTTTGGGAATCCTTATCTATGATTTTTTTTTTTTAAGATTTTATTTATTTATTTGACAGAGAGAAATTACAAGTACACTGAGAGGCAGGCAGAGAGAGAGAGAGAGAAGGAAGCAGGCTCTCTGCTGAGCAGAGAGCCCGATGTGGGACTCGATCCCAGGACCCTGAGATCATGACCTGAGCCGAAGGCAGCAGCTTAACCCACTGAGCCACCCAGGCACCCCCTTATCTATGATTTCTAATTCTGTGTTTTGATTTAGTTATCTTTAATCAAAATTTCTAGAATAAACAAATGGTATGTAGAAGTTGATGGTTGAGTTAAATATGAAACTGCTGCTTTATGTATATAATATAAATTTATAAGTATATTTATATCATATATTTATAAATATATATTTATATATCATCTTGATTAACATTATCTCAGTGATCTAGAATTAATGTTAAAAATCTCATTACTATTTTCTTTTTTTTTAAAGATTTTATTTATTTATTTGACAGAGATCACAAGTAGTCAGAAAGGCAGGCAGAGAGAGAGCCGGGAAGCAGGCTCCCTGCTGAGCAGAGCGCCCAATGTGGGGCTTGATTCCAGGACCCTGGGATCATGACCTGAGCCAAAGGCAGGGGCTTTAATCCACTGAGCCACCCAGGTGCCCCTCATTACTATTTTCCTGTCATTAAAATGGTTGTCTTTTTAATTCCCACTAGATTATTAACACATGCCTTTTAAAGAATCATGTCATTAATTCTAGTATTGGGAAATACATAGTTTATATTTTTTCTTCTAATGTTTTAAAAATCTGTTTCACTTCTATTTACACATTTGTTATTTTGAATGGAGAATTGATTATTTTATCTAAACAGGAAAAGAAAAAGAATACTGTATTTTTAAAAGGACCAACGGTAGTTTTAAATGCAATGCATTTCTACGTGGAAGACAACTACTTAGTGTTCTAGAGAGAAGTCTTTCAGGTACTTTATGCATAATCTGAACTCAAAAATAACTGCTTAATCAAGCTTAGTTTAGAACCGTTGCCTTGATTCCTGCTCATTTAAGAGGGTAATATCCTCTGACATTGCCATTCGTGACATTATTTGAGGTGAGCGTGTGCTCTGGAATCACACAGACAAGGGCTTAATTCCTGATACATGTCTCCCTAGGTAAAGAAAACTGGGTAAGTTACTTAAACCACATTCAGTTTCTCCATTTACAACACGAAGAAATTAACAGTTCCCTTCTAAAATTATGATTAAACAGCTGCTTTTTTTAGGACAATGACTACTGACATAAAGTGTTAGCACTTTATGGTAGACAAAATTCTAAAACTGTTCCCTCACGATTTCTGTCCTTTGATTATTAAACGCACGTCTAGGTGCTGTTGTGAAGCGACTTCACAGCAGGAATCAAAATTACTCATCAGCTGACCTTAAAAAAGGGAGATTACCCTTGATTATCTGGGGACCAGTCTAAACACTTGGGTCCTTGAAAGTAGAGATGTTTCTCTGGCTGGGATCAGAGCAAGGCTACAGATTTGGGTGCGGTGGCAGAAGAGAGAGAAGCACACACTAAAGGTCAGGTTCAGTGTGTGTGAAGGAGCCTTGCTGTTGCTGGGGAGGCCACAAGTAAAGTACGAAGAAGAATGTGGACAGCCCCCGAGAGCAAAGCCAGGCTGCTGGTACAGTAATGAAACAGGGACCTCTTTCCCCTAACTGCAAAGAACTGAATTTAGCCAACAACCTACATGGGCTGGGAAGCAAATTCATTCCTAGAGCCTTAGGAAAAGAATGCAGCCCTGCTGACAGGTTGATTTCAGCCTGTGAGAGACTCTAAGCAGAGCACCAGCTGAGTTGTGTTTTACCTGACTTCTGACCCATAAAAAAAGTGAGATAATAAATAGGATCTTTACTAATTGACTAGAATACACAAGCAGTGAAGAAATGGAGGATTTGTAGGATAAGACACAAATATTGAAGACACCCATGCATCATAAGATGGAAGATATGGAAACCAACTTTCAGAGAAAGTAGGTGAACTTCTCTCTCTTTTAAACATAGTTACACAAAGGCAGAGAGACATGAGGACGCAGGTGTGCAAGCTGTTTGACGAGTCCTAAGTGTAGTTAAACGGATTGCACGGAGGGCCTAGTGTCATGAAAGACAAGGTGAGAGATGCAGCTGGCTCAGAAAAGAAGTGAAAGAAGTGAAAGATGGTAAATGAAGACAGAGATGGCAAATTTGGGGCTGTTTTGAATAAAGCTTTCAATGAATTAAGGAGTCAAGAAACGCTTCTAGTGTGCGCTGCCATTGAGAGAGCTGTAGCTGATTTGGTTTCACATCGAACTAGACCTAAAATGTTGATTCTTCTCCCTGGTGAGCCATGTGATTAACTCTGTCACTTCCCCTCAGTTTCTGTTCAAATACCACGTTAGGAGTGAGACCTGCTCTGATACTCTTCAGAAGTGTAAAATACCCCCCTGTGTACCTCACCTCTGTCCTCTCTTTGTAAGCTTTATTTTTCTCTGTGGAACTCATGCAGAAAACATTTACTTGTTTTTCTCTTTCTCGTACTTGAATGCATGATTCAAGAGCATAGGAGGCATATTTGTACGCTGCTTTATCTCTAGGATCTAGAGAATTATATAAGTTGCTGAATGATTGTCTGTTGAGTGGATGAAAACCTAAATGCTTGATTTCTGTTTGGAATATCCTTCCCGACCTCATTCTTCTTCAGCTTTCCAAAATATATATAAAGTAAATGAACTTGGATCAAACTCAATTAAAATTCAAACTCATTAAAATATTTCTAGAGAAATTTTGTCCTATAGCCTAATTAGTGGTAATATTTTCATTTGATTTATACTGGTAATTTTGACCATCTATTTAGAGAATGCTTTTCTTTCTTTCTTTCTTCTTTTTTTTCCACTGTAAATGTAATTCTAAGAACAAATGGATCTATTCTAATACACTTAACGTGATTCATGCCTCATGTCATCATCAATACTGTTTGCAAAGAAATTATGTATTTTTTTTAAATTCAAATTTTAATCCAACAGAGCTAGGTACATTCACACTTTTTTAGGAGAACAGTTTATTTTAAAACAATGGGGTTTAAAAAGCTGTTCCACATCATGCGGTAGGACTAGCATTTCGTCCACCAAGCTAAGGAAAATAGCAAGGGACTAATGTTTGCTGAGTACTGAGAAGGCAGGCAAGTTCTTATCTACTTTCTACTAAAAGAGCTATTCCACAGATTTCTTTTCTTTTCTTTTTTTTTTTTTTTTTTTTTGTCCTGTAGCATTGTTTGTTAGTGCTGTCCAATTTTTCTTATTGTTATGTGGCTAAACACTTCTAGCACCACAAGCCAGAGAGAAGAATTCAGATGCTGATTTATCTGGGCTCTTTGAAGTTTATTCCTGCCCATTTTTGAGTCTTAACATATCGGACTGTTTTACTATATAGTTCACGTTTTCTTTGAAATATAGGGCTAAATAGCAACAAGAATTATTTGTTGAAAATGAATTCCCTCTGTGCAATACCACCCATAAACAATGCATATGGTTCAATAATGCAAGCTGAAAATCGGAATCACATTTTAAAATGACTGCAGTGTAACACAGACTAAAATCAGTTGCTACTATTTAATTAGATTTATTTTTATGAGGAGATGCTCAAGATTATTTCACTTGAGATATTATTTTAGGCCTTCTTCTAGAGTGCAGTAATTATCGACACTATTTTCAGCTAACCACAGCGTTTTGACTGAGAAGTAATTCTACCATCACATTTCTGTCACATGGTATAACTAATAGGCTAAATTTTTCCAGCAAAGGGAGTGAGATGTGTAAAAACAATTCAAGGCCAATAAATGCAGTTACTTGGAAACATTATAAGGAAATGTCACACAATAACATTTACCTGCTATGTTTTATTCTTTAACCCTCAAGCACTTTTGTTGTTTCCTGAGCTGAGATTAGTAACTTAAAAAGCTTTTATTAAACATGTACAATCTAAATGAAACACTCAACCAACTGTAAATTCTCTCAATTAGACTTCCTGCAAATGACAAGTGAGTGTGAATGTGCAATAAACCTCTGAATACCAGTGATTTAGGGCTAAGCAGACTAGAGGATTTCTAGTAACAGATTGAATGCAATTGATTGTATGGTAAAAGGCGAGAAAAGTGTGTGGTGGTTCCTTGTTTGCCCTTTCATTCCTTAAATCAAGAGAGGATATTTGCAATGCAAAACTTACATTAGTGTGCTTTGAGCAACAATTTAGGGCACAGAAAAGACATAACAACTCCTAGATTAACAGTTGCATTATTTCAAGTCACCAGACCTTAACTCCTTTTCAGCAATATAAGAATTACTTGTAGATAAGAAAAATTCATCCAAAGTGTCATTTATTTGCTTTTTGTTTGTATGGAGGAACAATTTATGGTATTTCTTTATGGGCCATAATTGACTTGCTTGAGACTTTCTGATAGAAGCTTACTGTATGTAACAGAATTATTTTGGTCCACATTAGCAAGTTTAAAATTTGATGGTGGCAGCCGAACATCTCTGCCTAAATATGATATTTGGCATTTATATTTATTTTCTGTAGTTCTAAGTTTAATCTCCTGTAGAGAAAATTTTAGGCCCTGTCAAATTTGTAGATCAATGAGAAGGTCTTGAAAAATGAACATGTTTATCTTTTATATAGGAAGACCACAATATTGACTTATAAAAGTATTATATTTAATTTTGCAATATAGATTTATCTTTAAAATTAAATACAGCACTAAAACCCAGAATTTGATTGTGTATACACACATCATATTGGGTTACATGGTGATAGTAAGCAACCCCAAAGTCATGTGACTAAACAATTTTAAAGCTGTTTAATTTTCTTATTAAAAATTGTGAATTTATTTGAGCAAAAATAATCCTAAACTGGCAGTACCAAACCAGAAGTGGTTAGAAGCTCACCGCTGGCAGGAGCTGGAGAGACTTTTATAGAAAAGAGATGGAAGCAAAGCCAAGAAATTATGACTGGCTGTAGTTTAAGCATTTGCCTTTAGGGGAAAAAGCAAGCTGGCTGTTTGGGATTGGTATTCCTTAGGTTTTGATTTCTTACCCTTGCAGGATTTATAGGATTTGGTTTTGGTTTTCTTATGGAGTTTACTAAGGTATTTAAGCAATCTCAGTTTAAATCGACGTTTAATTAAGTAAACAATTCTCATCCATGCTAGATGTTCGTTACCAGACAGAAAGAGGGTATCTCAAACATGGTCACTTAAGGACCCAGGATGACTGATCCTAAAAACTGGTCCTTACAGTTTCAGAAGGAAACAGCTCAGGAAATTCTCAGTCCAAAGGTGATCCATATTATGTTCCCTTACAACTGATGGAGTAGCTAATTTTGTTTGTTTTCAATTTCCAGGAAGCAGGTAAACCATCTTCAAAATACTACCTGATTTTATAGTTCTTTTCTTAGTACAGTTTTCAAATAAATCACAGTTGGCATTGTGCTACTAAATGCAAAGATAACAAGTGCCAAATTTGTATGCACATATTTATATGGATGTTCATACACGGACAGTCTTCCACCATTCTGTATGGAGGTTGTATCAGTTTGCTGATATTTTACAGTTTTAACAGTAAATTGTAAAAATTTACTAACCTCCATAATTTGTAAAAATAATAAGTTCACCTATACTTCAATAATAAATAAACAATAAGCTAGTACAGGGGTTGGCAAACTACAGCCTGATGGCCAAATAAGGCTTGCACACTTCTTTTGTATTTCTCACATACTAGGAATGATTTTTACATTTTTAAATGGTTGAAAAAGATCAAGAGAAAATATTTTGCAACACATGGGAACTATATAAAATTCAAACTTCAGTCTCTAGGAGTAAAGTTTTGTTAGAATATAGCTGTGGCAGTTGGTTTATGTTATCTAGGATTTGTGGCACAACAGCAGAGTTGATAGTTTGTACAGGGACTGCATGGCCCTAAAGCTGAAGATATTTACTGTCATTTCCTTTATGGAAGAAAGTTCTTTAGCCTCTGAGCTAAAAAGGCAGTTGATTTAGCATTAACTTGCCTGGAATGGCTCTTTTCCACATGTCTCTCATTTCCTTTGGAGCTAATGGACATGTTTCTCTCATGGCAATGATAACATGTGTAACTATTTGTATCTTATGAAGAAGTTATGGAATGCACACACAGAGAAAATTTAGCAATAGAAAAAATTGAATTATCTTATGCCTGGTAGAATTTAGATCAAAGATGTCAAAAAATAGGTATCCTAGAATTGCTATAATTTTTTTGAATGATTAATATGTGACAGACACCAGGTGTGGATTTTCTGGGTATTGAGATGCAAAATATATTAGATAATTCCACAAATTTTTATACCTAGTAAAGTAATAAAGTTAGGATCAGAGCTCCAGGTCTGTGTGCAATAGGCATGACCATATACCATGGTAAGCACAGGAGAGTTCTAGTTTTTGTGTATCATCCGGCCTAATGATCAGGAATTCCTCCCTTGTTCTCAAAATTGTCTGTTTTGGATGATAAATTAGATGGTCACTCGAGTCTAAGTCCAACACTTTCAACTGTGTCTCCTTATAGTAGAGCAGAACAGGGAGCTAAATATAAAAGACCTGTACTGTCTACTGACCTTCCTTTTGGCCTTAGCCAAAATGTATTTATAAAAGACTTATTTCTGGGGCGTCTAGGTGGCTCAGTGTGTTAAAGCCTCTGCCTTCAGCTCAGGACATGATCCTAGGGTCCTGGGATCGAGCCCCACATTAGGCTCTCTGCTCAGTGGGGAGCCTGTTTCCCCCACCTCTCTCTGCCTGCCTCTCTCACTACTTGGGATCTCTCTGTCCTGTCAAATAAATAAATAAAATCTTAAAAAAAAAAAAAAAAAGACTTATTTCTGTAAATAAAATCCATTTAGCTCATTATTTAGGCCCTTTATTTCCATTTTTAGAAGTGAGGAAATTTTCACCGCACTGATCTCAGCATTGTGGAACTCATTATGGAATTCATACAGAACACGTCGAAACATTATTCTTACTCCTATCATTACTGGATATGACCAATCTTGTGTTTTGAAACAGACTTTTTTTTATGTACCTGTTTGTGTTTTGACATTTTGAGAGTTGGTTGCCCGTGGTTTATATGACATACACTCAGTAATAGGAATTAATTTTGGGAGACTTTCAAACTAAAGCCAGTTTTGATTATTGTCTGTGTTAGAATCGATCTCCTAATTCTCTACATGAGTCAAAGTGAGCTATATGTAATCCAACAAATTTATGCTCATTACCAAATATTGCTAGGTGGAAGGCAATGGAGAAATATGGGGTTTGTTTACCTGACTTGCAGTGATAGAAGGTAGAGCTTGAATTATTTACTAATTTAAAATGTAAATTAGTCTTTAACCTTAATAGTTTACAATTACAGTTAAGTATAGAAATTTTACTACTTTACTGCCTTCGTTGAATGTATTGTTAGCATTAGTTTTTCTGGCCCCAAACCTAATCATATGCAGAGTCTGGTACTCAATTAACATTTATTGACTAACTGACTGACTGATTGATTGACTTAATGCACAAACAGTGCACTTTGAAGGTAAATTTGAGTTCTTTTATTAAATTTTAGTGATAAATCTCTTTATTTTTTTCCAACTTTATTTTTTTTCATCTTTCTTTTTGAGGAGGAAGTTTTACTCATGAAACCATGGTGATAAATCATATAAATTAAGCAAAGAGAAAATATAGTCAATAAAACTGCAGATTTCTTAAAAAAAAAAAAAAAGAAAGAAAGAAAGAAATCTTCTTGGGATGCCTTTGTGGCTCAGGTGGTTAAGTGGTGGACTCTTGATTGCAGCTCAGGTCATGTTCTCAGGGTTGAGAGATCAAGCCCAGCACTGGGCTCAGTGTTCAGCAGGGAGTCTGCTAAAAGATTCTCTCCCTCTGCCTCTCCCCCTATTATCTCTCTGTCTTGTCTCTTTCTCATTAAAATATATATATACATTTTAATAACCACTCTCCAGTTATGGGATATGATCTTGAAAACATCCATGGTTAGAAAATCTTCAGTTGAAGAATAGATCTTATGTTAAAATAGGACTGATAGGACTAAGGTAAACCCAAGTAGGTGTATGCACTTTTCTTAAAATATATACTATATACTAGATACTAGATACTAGATACTAAATACTAGATTAATGTGCTTCTTTTCAACCAGAAGACAATGTATTTTCCAATGTCTTATATTATTCTTTCTTGACCATACAATCATGATGGGGAACAATATATTAGTTTCTCTTTGTTGAAAGGAATCCAAGGTGAAAATAGATTATCAGACAAGATCGGGCGCGTTCAGGGTGGTATGGCCGTAGACGAAAATAGATTATCATTAGATAAAACATCCATGCGAGGTAGTATTCCTAAAACTACATGCAGCATCCCTCAGTCAGTCACATTCTTCTTGCAGTAGTCTGGGGAGTTGTTACTCTTTAAGTGTGTGATTTTCACCATCATGTAGATGATAGTTGCAAACCCTTTTTAATGGGTTATTAAGAAGAGATAAATCATGCCCATAATTCTCAAATAAGACAAGGATGGAGGTCATGAACAATAGTTTTGTTTTGTTTTGTTTTATCCTCATATTGTCATTTTTTTGAGCAGCTGTTCTAGGTAGCTGCCAACTTAGACCATGATTATCAAACTGACTACCCATGAGAATATGGATGTCCATTCCCAGATCAACTTTATCAGATTCTTCGGGGGGCGGGGTTGGTGGTGGTGTTTGAAGTTTTTCAGGGGATTACAAGGTGAAACAAGGGCTGAGAATCACTGAACTAGATTTCTGTTGGAGAACATAATTTTTTTCAATCTTTAGCTATTCTTCCCAAGAGGATGATGGAACTGAATTTTTAATGCAAGCCATTGAGAGAGAAGTACAATAAGGAGAAGGGTGCTGGCGTAAGTCTTCTACGTTTGATAGAGCAGTCTGATTGGTCTCTTTAGGGTATAAGGCACTGGGAAAGGACATACCAGTGAGGACTCTTGAACCAAGGCTTGCTTACTCTGCAAGCCTGGAGGCTTGGAAAGACCAGAGTTAGAGCCGGAGACAGAGGGCACTGAGGTGGAGCCAGAATGGAGAACAACACCGAGGAGGGTGCATTTTTGTTTTGCTTTATTTCTCAATTCAGAAAGAACTAAACTTAAGGAAAAGAAAAATAGTTTAAAGATACATGAGAGTCTTTTTTTCCTTTCTTTTAAAAACTTATCTGAAGGGGTGCCTGGGTGGCTCAGTCAGTTAAGCAGCTGCCTTAGGTCATGATCTCCGGGTCCTGGGATCCAGCCCCATCTCAGGCTTCCAGCTCAGTGGGAAGCCTGCATCTCCCTCTGCCTCTCCCCTGCTCTTGCTCTCTCTCTCAAATAAATAAAATAAATAAATAAATAAAATCTTTAGGGAAAAAATAGTATTACAACATAGTACATTTATGGAAATCATACAGGGAGACAAACTAGAAATCCCAAAAGATCACACACAGACCAAATCAAAGCTTATTTAACAATATTAAGAGTAAACCTATTTTGTTATATAAAATTGATTAGTTTTAAACATATGTATTAAGTATATTTTTATAGCTTGAAATTGCCTGATTTCTGGGAGGCAAATCTTAGAAAATTTTTAGAAGGATTTTAGAGAGAAAGAATGAGACAAAGCAAAATTACCACTGCTTTCCAAGTCTAGCAGATGATACATCAAAAATTATGTCCAAATTAACCTTTATAGATTTATAGTAATTACAACATGCAGATTTTTATGTTTACTTGACTAAAAGTCTGCAGGAATGTGAGATTAACACAGACTCTAATATACATTATTTTTGTCAGCTTAGAAAGATATATGGAAAAAGGGAAACTAATTCATAAAACAAAAGACTTTTCTTTTTATATTTGTAAGTGAAATAAAGTAAATTTATGTTGTGTCAAGTCATGTTAGACAAAGTGTATTGGGGAAAATGTGAAAGCAAAATGATTGCTTCACAGATGCCTGAAGTTCACATGAAGTACTAAGATTGTGTGAGAGCATGCTGAAAATCACCCTCAGTTCTGTTAAATGTTTTTGCTAGTATATTAAAGATAAATAAAAACCTGTCAAGAATGTTTGAATTAAGTGAAACTCTGGTATTCACAATCTTCCCACTGAGTTTAAATATCACTGTATTTCTGAGGTGTTCAGTTATTATATAAGCAGCACATTAGTAGAAATACATCATTTCTTTAAGCATTCAGTTTTTTTGTGCTTGTAATCTTATATTTTTTAAATCATAAAGATAATGTTTCAAAAATAAAGACCACAGGATTTTTTTTTTCTAAATTAAGATAGATAAATCTAACAGTATGCCTATGGTATTCTGTATATAATAATAACATTAAAAATGACACTATATAAATAGATAGGTTTTTGGAAAGGCCATCTTATTTTCCAGAAAAAAATAACATAATTTCTTTCTTAAAAAAATAAGAACAACAAAGCAACCAGCTAGACTGGAACTCTAAAAAGAAATTGAGAAGAAATCTTAAGCAATTATCTTCATTTTGTTTCTTGTTACAAATTTTCTTTTGCCCATTTAAATCTGAAAATGTTGCATAACACCTGAGAATTTTAAAGAACTTTTTTTTTTTGTTTGTTTTAATTCCAGTTAGTTAACACCATATTATATGTAGTTTCAGGTGTACAATATAGTGTTTTGACAATTCAGTACATCACCTGGCAAGTGTACTCCTTAATCCCCATCACCTATTTAACCCCTTCCCTCTAGTAATCATCAGTGTGTTCTCTGGAAGTTAAAATTCTTATTTCTTGATTTGTTTCTCTCTCCTTTTTTCCCTTTGCTCATTTGTTTTGTTTCTTAAATTCTGTATATGAGTGAAATCACATGATATTTTTCTTTCTCTGACTGACTTTTTTTTAGCATTATACTCTCTAGCTCCAACTATGTCATTGTAAATAGCAAGTTTTTTTAAGGCCATATACTATTCCATTGTATGTATTTACCACTTCTTTTTTATCCATTCTTCAGTTGATGGGCACTTGGGATACTTCCGTATCTTAACTATTGTAAATAATGCACCTATAAACATAGGGGTAGATGTATTCCTTAGAATTACTGTTTTTGTATTCTTGGGGTGAATACCCAGTAGTGCAATGCTAAATCGTAGGGTAATTCTATTTTTAACTTTTTGAAAAACCTGTCTTCCAGAGTGGCTGCACCAATTTGCATTCCCACCAACAGTGCAAGAGCATTCTCCATATCCTCATCAACAACTTGTTTCTTGTGTTGTTGATTTTAGTCAGAGTTTAGCCATTCTGACAGGTGTGAGGTGATAGCTTATTGTAGTTTCGATTTGCATTTCTCTGATGAAGAGTGATGATGAACATCTTTTCATGTGTCTGTTGGCCATCTGGATGTCTTTTTTGGAGAAATATATCTCTGTGTCTCATGCCTTTTTTTTATATCAGATTATTGGTTTTTGGGTGTTGAGTTTTAAAAATTCTGTATTTATACTATTTATTGGATATGTAATTTGCAATTATCTTCTCTCATTCCATAGGTTGGTCTTTAATTCTTTTGGTTGTTTCCTTCACTTTGCAGAAGGTTTTTATTTTGATGTAGTCCCAATAACTTATTTTTGCTTTTGTTCCCTTGCCTCAGGAGACATACCTAAAAAAAATACTGCTTTGGCCAATGTCAAAGAAGTCACTGTCTGTGTTCTTTTCTGGGATTTTTATGGTTTCAAGTTCTACATATAGGTCTTTAATCCATTTTGAATTTATTTTTCTGTTTGGCTTAAGAATGTTGTCTAGTTTTATTCTTTTACATGTTGCTGTCCAGTTTGCCTAACATCATTTGTTGAAGAGACTCTCTTTTTCCCATTGAATAATTTTCCCTGCTTTATTGAAGATTAATTGACGATACAGTTGTGGGTTTATTTCTGAGTTTTCTCTTCTGTTCTATTGATCTATGTGTCTGTTTTTGTGTCAGTACCATAGTGTTTTAATTACTATAGCTTCATAATATAATTGGAAGTCTGGAATTGTGATGCCTCCAGCTTTGTTCTTCCTTTCTAGTTTGCTTTGGCTATTGGGGTTTTTTGTGGTTTCATACACATTTTAGAGTTATTTGCTATATCTCTGTGAAAACTGTTGACATTTTGATAGAAATTACATTAAGTGTGTAGATTCCTTTGGGTAGTATAGACGTTTTTAACAATATTTGTTTTTTTCTCAATCCATGAGCATGGAATGCTTTCCCATTTGTGTCTCTTCAGTTTCTTCAGGTGATACAGTTTTCAGAATGCAGGTCTCTCAGCAATTTGGTTAGGTTTATTGCCAGGTATTTTATTATTTTTGGAGCAGTTATAAATGGATTTTTTTTTTAATTTAACAAAACTTACCTTGAAGATAGTTATCAAACACTTTACATTTGTAAAAATCTAATTTATTTTAGAGTGTTTGTTTAATCAAAGATTTCAGCAGTATTTTACTGGCTTATATGGCAGAAAAAATATTCTTTTAATAGACTTGAAATTTGCTTAAACATTTTCAAAAATTGAATATTGAATACTCTAGATTTCAATGAATGCTTTTTATTTCTCTAGATTATTTCTTACTTTTTCTTGTCCTTCAAGAAAGAAATGGATATTTTTGAAGATACAGAACTTGTAGATAGAATTCTACACTTATTTTTCTGAAGAAAAATTATGGGTCCATAATACTTCTAAATCAGTTTTACCATTACAAAAATTCAAAGTTATTTGATCTTGATCTTGATCTTGTTTCTTTTTACTGAAAATTTTGATTCTAATATTAATGTGATACATATTTGTATTATTCTACATAATAAGTTTAAAACAGTAATATCAATTACATTCCAATACTTAGACTGCTAAATGGTACTTATTATTTCTTTGAACTTCTAATTTATTCAAAGCCATTTAAAGTAATTTATTCCTTTTTGTGGCTATGTCATCAACTGATTTACACTTGGGTTTCTTTGTTTATATTTATTTTCAATATTTTTGGTGGAGGTTTCTGTAAATGTAAATTTCCTTTGTGACTATGTAAAACATTTATATATTTTCTAAACCAAAGCTATTGTAATGGTATATTTTGAGAACAC
Source organism: Mustela lutreola (assembly GCF_030435805.1). Classification (NCBI taxonomy): domain Eukaryota; kingdom Metazoa; phylum Chordata; class Mammalia; order Carnivora; family Mustelidae; genus Mustela; species Mustela lutreola. The sequence continues at coordinate 14,099,006 of NC_081290.1, forward strand.
ACCCTTCCATTATTGCCTTTTTAACCCTGATCTTTTCCTCCCCCCATAGGTAACTATTTTTATTAATTTACAAGTTTTTATTTTATTTCTTAGTTTCAATTTTCTTATATCATGTTTATCTTGGGATTTTATAGCAGAATAAATTGGTATAAGCCTGAGTTGGTACTGAAATTGTTAGGATTAGGCCCCTTTCACTGAAGATAAAAAGTCTTTGGATGAAATGGTCTCCATATAAGACAGTCTTTTCTTTTCTTTACTTTTTTTTCTCTTCTCTCTGATTTTCCATCAGGCCTCTGTAAATTGGATGAGTGGCTTTATGTTTCTTTTCTTCTTCGTAGTTACTAGTTTCTACTGGAAGGTGCTCACTTCATTTCTATTAGGGATAGAAATCCTTTCACCAGGGAGCATGACTGAACAAAATAGCTGCATGGTTCCATTTACCATGTGAGTGCAACACCATGAGCTAGATTTTACCTTGCTGTTCTTGCCATTGATCATAATTATACCTTGATTGGCAAATTTCTCTTAGTTTGTGTATTACTCTGACTTCTCCAGAGAAATAAAGCCATAGCAGATTCACATAAAGAGATCTTAATAATTTAGTTCATGCATTTACGAAAGCTGAGAAATCCCATGATCTGCTATCTGCAAGATAGAAACCCCAGAAAGCCAGTAGTGTAATCAATCCCAGTCCTATCCTAAAGGTCTAAAAAACAGGGGAGCAGATGATATAAATCTCAGTTCAAGGGCAGAAGACTGATATCTTAGCTCAAGCAGGCAGGAAGGAAGCAAAAAGGGGTGAATTCTTCCTTCATACACCTTTTTGTTCTTTTGGGGCACTCACAGATTGGGTGTTGCTCACCTACACTGAGGAGGCTATATTTAACTGAGTCTACTCATTCAAATCCTAATCTTATTCAGAAACACACTCAATGACATGCCCAGGAATAGCATTTAATTTGGGCAATCCCTTGCTTGGTCAAAATTAACCCATAAAATTAACCATCATAATTTATCTCTTTCGCTACTAAAGACTCAGCTTTATGAGAGACTCAAGCCTGTTTAATGTGTTCTTTGTTCTGTAGCTTGTAGCTAGCGTACTGCCCAAGCCACTTTTTTCATCCAATGAGGTCTTACATCTGAAATTCTAATGCTTACTTGGGAGTGAGCAGCTGTTCCGTATACAAACTCCTTATGAAGAAGAATGAAGATATAGGAGATAACCAATACAGCAAAAAACAAAAAAACAAAAACAAAAACAAACAAACAAAACAAAACAAAAAAACCAAGATAAGTTTGTTTCTTATAAATGAATCATTTTATCTTAAGGATATATATCTGAGGCATTTCCATACCCCTATACTTTTAGCAACAATTAGGTTTTTATAAAATTTCAACTCCTTTCTCTTCTAAAAACCTATTTCTTCTCCAGTTTTTGAAATTTTTTTATTAGATTAATTTATCAAGTTACAAACATAGTATCCTACATCCAGTTGCTTATCAGGCGATATTGATTTTATTTTAGGATTACCTCTTCAACTCAGTCATTCTTTTCTTTATGTATGCCTGCTTCCCCGGACTTAGTTTAGACATTAATTTTCTCTCTCCTAATCTCTTTCAACAGTCTTCTGTTCAATATCTCTATAGTGGCCTGTTTTACTCTTCCATCTGCTTTAATGAATTTTGCATTTCTTTGTATAAAATGTATCTTTCAGATCATTCTTTGGTTTTAAAAAAGTATGCTTTTTGACATCCAGGATTATGTCTAATATCTTTAACTTAGCAATGAAATATTTCAGAATTTGTCCCTATCTACTTTTTCAAATATTTTTTATTTTGTAATCTATGTTCTAAGCTTAGTAAATTTCTATTAATTTCCTTTATATATGATGATCTTACATGATTCCTTGCTTTTAAGTATGTATTTTCTTCTGTTTGAAAAATGCTATCTTGCTCTCTGCCTGAAACATATCTACTTATTTTTCAAAAGCGCAGATAAATTATTATATTCTACTTTGATAATGTCAGATCCTATGGAGAATTAGTCGCCTCATTTTCTCTAACAATGATATCAACAAGAATAATTAGACTTTCATGTGCCATTGACTTCCTATCATGAATGTATCAAATTCTTAAAGCCACTGTTTTTCAGGTGATAAAGCTGAGAAATTCATAAATGTTACTTAATTCAGCCAAAATAATAGAAGCTGAGGCCCTACTACTTAATCAACACTTTAAAACGTCTCTGAATGAGTGGATTTATAAAGAATTTTTCATATTCAATTTCTCACCATACATTGTCCATTTAACTCTGCTGCTTCTCATCTACTTACTTATCTTCCTATCTAAGTAGATCTTCTTTCTCATTTCTATTTTTTTACCTTATTTCCACTCTAATTTCTCTGAGCTAACCTGAAAAGGAATAGACCTTTTCAAGTTCTGTAGTTCCTTTTTTTTCTTTTTTTTTAAAGATTTTATTTATGTATTTGACAGACAGTGATCACAAGTAGGCAGAGAGGCAGGCAGAGAGAGAGAGGAAGGGAAGCAGGCTCCCCACTGGGTGGAAGCCCAATGGGGGACTCGATCCCAGGACCCTGGGATCATGACCTGAGTTGAAGGCAGAGGCTTTAACCCACTGAGCCACCCAGGTGCCCTATAGTTCCTATTTTTAACCATACCCAAGATGGGCTCTTTGTATCCATAAGCAGTATGTGCCTCCCAACCTCTAGTTCTCATAAAAGTTTTCAGTTAATTTTGTATCAAATTCTTGATCTTCTATTTCCCACTGAGTTTTCTGGGCTTCCAATGTCTGCGTTCTGATCTATTGCTTGAGTTAGAGTTATATTCTTTTGGTCTCTCTTGATTTCTTGCTTATTATATTATTAAGCATATAGGCTATATATGGTTGAGTATGGAGTAACAATGAGATCTGGACATTCAAGACTAAAATAAGACAGATGCTTGCTTAATTTGCTTATTTATCTAAGGCTATGTTGGCTTAGTTGTAGGATATCATTTAGTAAACAAGATCCCTTATAAATCTGCCCATAACTCAAGGTGTTATCCTGATCTGTATGGTTCCAGATAAATACCACCAGGTCTGTGTTCTAAAATTGCAGTGCTGTGCAAAGATAAGTCAAAAGTTGTAAATACCACTTCTGTTCATATCTCATTATTGTGGACACAGTAATATGACCGTATCAGAATACAAGAGGGCTTGTAAAATACAGTCACCAGGTGGAACATCTGGAGGAAAAAAGAATAGAAACTAAATGATAATCAAATGTGCATTATGCTTATCTATTTATTATTCTGAAATCATGCTTAATTTATCATATAGTTTTCAATTTATTTAGTAGAAAATTCCACACTTGAACTACAGAGTCCTGAGATTGAGTCCTAGTACAACCATGAAAAACTTTGGACTTCAGATATGACATTTTCTGAGCTCCATTTTTGATAATGGCCAAAACTAAAGTTTGTGGACATTCTACCAGTACACATTGAGTTATTTTTAAATTATTATCCACTGCATATTTCAGGAACATCAGGCACAGTGACAAGAGAAGTTACCCTTAGCCTCATCCATTTTACCAACAGCTCATTTTTATAGAAGAGATTATTCTTTATCATTAAAAGGGAAAGGGATTTAAAATAATAATGAGAAATATTCTATTACTAAAAGGAAAAAAGAAAGAATATTAGGTTAATTAATGCTTAAAGAAGAAACCTAAAATTACTAATACTCTGATGACCATATCTCTCCCATAGCCTTGTTCTGTGATCTTAAGCTTTCTATCTACTCTCTCTTGGTCTCAGTTTTCTTATCTAAAAACTGAAATAGTCAGATTTGATGATGTTCAAATTTCTTCCTTTTACTAACTTTTCTGATTCTCTTGTTAAAAATATGTACTTATTAAGCATTTTATTTACATGTATAGGAAATAATACATCATTCTTATTGCAAGGCAATTTGGTATATGTTGATGATAAACTGTTGAATGCAACAGACCTAGAACCCTCTGTTAAGAAGTTTACATTCTAACAAGAAGATTGGTAATGGGGATGCCTGAGTGGTCCAGTCTGTTTAGCATCTGCTTTTGGCTCAGGTCATGATCCCAGGGTCCTGGGATGGAGTCCCGCATCAGGCTCCTTGCTTAGTGGAGAGCCTGCTTCTCCCTCTGCCTGTACTGCCTGCCATTCCCCCTGTTTCTGTGCTCTGGTTCTCTGACAAATAAAGAAATAAATCTTAAAAAAAAGAAGAAGAAGAAGATTGGTAATGAAAATTAGGGGAAAATGACAATGGAGTAATTATTATCTGAATGCATCAAAGCCAGGCTTAGAAGAAAGATAATGGACATATGTATACAAATTTAGGGTTTTCAATAACATAAACTGCTATATACATAGTTTTTTAAACACTTAGGTCTTGGGATGATGTATAATTACCATACAGTTTAGGGGCACCTAGGTGACAGTCAGTTGAGTGTCTGACTTCTGATTTTGGCTCAGGTTGTGATCTCTGGGTGTGGGATCGAGCCCCACATGGGAAAAAGCCCTGCTGTTTTACTCTCTAGGCTTTCTGCCCCTTACCTCTCTCTCTTTTTATATCTATCTCTAAAATAAATAACATCTTAAAAAAATAAAACACAGCTTAAACATATCCCTAATGAATTGACTCAGACATTCTACCTTATCCCATCTGTCCTCTGACTATTCCCCCACCTATAAAACACATTATAGACAAATGTATGGGGTATTATAGAGCTTAAGCATAATCTCCTGGGTGGTCTTACTTTAGATGATATTCTACAAAAGTGTGCAATGACACCCAGGCAGCTGTTACATTTAAGTCTATTAGTGATGTTATTAATAAGTCTTTTGATACTGAATGATACTGGAAATATAATAATCATTCTCTCTTGAGTTCACATGTTGTCTATAAATATATTTTACCTATGAAAGCACTTTGCCTCATAGCATCATTATAGGATGTAAGTTATATGTGCCAGTAAAAATGTCATAGCACAATAAATTTTAAACACACATGTGAAGTATAATTTGACACGGTTCAATATCCTAAAATATGCATTTCATTACATCTTTATTCTGAGGCACTTCTCCAACTTTGAATTACTGACTAGCTGAATAAGTGAAAATTTATTAACTACCATCTAGTCCTTTTCAATTAGTCCACATTAACTTTCTAACCTCAAATTCCATTGAGAGATACCCAGGTATACATCTTCTTTTCTGTCACTTAATCTTAATATCCATCTCTAAATCGGCATTATCATAATAAAAACTAGTCTTAATGGAGATCCATGTGTACTAGTTACAGTGGTAAATTATTTTTTGATCTTCATCAAACTTGATGATTTAGGTTTTAGTATTATGATCATTTGATTGTGACTGAAGAGTTAATCCAAATTTATGATTTTAACTATACACTGTAACTATGTCTATTTAAAAAGATGCTAAAATTCAGGGCTTCTCTCAGAAATACAGTTCTAGGGGGCCTGGGTGGCTCAGTCGTTAAACGCCTGCCTTCAGCACAGGTCATGATCGCCAGGTCTAGGGATGGAGCCCCGCATCTGGCTCCCTGCTCCATAGGAAGTATTATCCCTCTCCCACTAATCCCTCTCCCACTGCCCCTGCTTGTGTTCCCTCTCTCTCTGTCTCTCTCTGTCAAATAAATACATAAAATCTTTAAAAAAATATAGCCCTAACATTATTCTGTTGTTTTTTTAAGTATAGAGGATCTTCTGCTAATTCAACAAGGCTACCATATGTTACTTTTCCCCCAGTTCTGTTCTATTCACATATATGTGACTAGATAAAGCATTCATTTAAAATCAGTGTACTATGCCACATCTTCTTTATCCATTCATCTGTTGATGGACATCTAGAGTCTTTCCACAGTTTGGCTATTGTGGAGATTGCTGCACGTGTCCCTTTGGATCACTACATTTGTATGTTTAGGGTAAATACCCAGTAGTGGGATTGCTGGGTCATAGGGTAGCTCTATTTTCAACTTTTGAGGAACCTCCATACTGTTTTCCAGAGTGGCTGCACCAGCTTGTATTCCCACCAACAGTGTAGGAGGACTCCCTGTTCTCCACATCCTCGCCAACATCTGTCGTTTCCTGACTTGTTAATTTTAGCCATTCTGACTGGTGTGAGGTGGTATCTCATTGTGGTTTTGATTTGTATTTCCCTGATGGCGAATGATACTGAACACTTTTTCATGTGTGTGTTGGCAATCTGGATGTCTTCTTTGCAGAAATGTCTGTTCATGACTTCTGCCCATTTCTTGATTGGATTATTTATTCTTTGGGTGTTGAGTTTGATAAGTTCTTTATAGATTTTGGATACTAAAATGATATGTCATTTGCAAATACCTTCTCCTATTCTGTCAGTTGTTTTTTGGTTTTGTTGATTGTTTCTTTTGCTGTGCAAAAGCTTTTGATCTTGATAAGATGTGACTCTCTCTCTCTCTCTATATATATATATATATATGTAGCAACCATCAAAAAAACCTCTGAAATCTTGACATTTGCAATGATATGTGTGGAACTAGAGGGTATTATGCTAAGCAAAATAAGTCAATCAGAGAATTATCATATGATCTCTCTGATGTGAGGAATCTGAGAGGCAGGGTGGGGGGTTCTTGGGCAGTAGGGAGGAAAAAAATGAAACAAGATGGGATTGGGAGGGAGACAAGCCATAGGAGACTCTTAATCTCACAAAACAAGCTGAAGGCTATTGTGGGGGGGGTGGGGATAGGGTGACTAGGTTATGGACATTGGGGAGGATATGTGCTATGGTGAGTGATGTAAAATGTGTAATCCTGATGATTCACAGACCTGTACCCCTGGGACAAATAATACATTATATGTTAATAATAAAAAAATAAGGTCAGTATACTATTTATCTTACTTACATACATAAAATAATTTTTACAGCAATAAGCTTTAAGAAACTTTTAGGCACCCAAATACCTAAAAGTTAAGAGCACTAGCTTTCAGCAGTAAAACATTAGTTTAATGAATTCTGTCCATTTTATATTTGGATTCTTTCTACTTTAAAATTTTAACTTGTGTTATCTGTGTAGGTATTCACTATAGATGACTTGGAAAATACAGAAAACTATTAATTAAGATGTGAGCTATATGCTGAGATTAGATAGCAATGGCTTAGAAACATAATATCACATTCTTTTTTTTCTAAAACTTCTGAAGCGCCAGGTGACTTGGAGGGAGAGAGTTATCTTCTCCATTGTTGTGCTACCATTCCCTAGGATGTTGCTGTCATCATGCCACATATAATTCAGACTGAATGTCAGAATACGTGATTGGATAGGGGATATTTTCTTTACAGAAATTATTAGAAAGTCACATTCTTCATCTGTTTCTATCTTTTTGGACAAAAGTTAAGCATACAGCAATTTTGAATTGTAGGAATCTTGCTAATATCCCTCACTGGGTTGTCATGTGTCCAGCTAAAATTATCAATGTTCTATTATTTAAAAAAAGAAGAAGAAAAGGAGAATGGATATTGGGCTCAGTAACCATGAAAGACAAGTACCTATAATATCTGATTTTTGTTTTTTTAAGCAGGAGTAGAGGTAGAAGGAGAGGGAATTTTAAGCAGGCTCTATGCCCACTGGGGAGCCTAATGGATGGCTTGATCTCACAACCCTGAGATATGATCTAAGCTGAAATCAAGAGTTGGATGCTTAACCAACTGAGCCACCTAGGCTCAGTTCTCCTGTGATTTTTAACATTAACTTGTAATTACTATGATTAATGCTGAAATAAACATATGAATATACTAATTATTCCACATGTTTGATGGGCTTAAGATAGATTCCTGAAAATGTAAATTCTGGGTCAAACTATATGGCAAACAAAATTATAATTATGCCTAAACATATCTTATAAAAATAGTACCAGTTTATGCTTAAACATAATTTGTTTGAAAACTATGATATATTTTCAGTACGTATTTACAACTCTTAGCAAACGTGATAGGCAAAATACTTAAAAATGTATATTACTTCATTTGTAACCATTATATATTTCTAAGTTTATTGGCCAATTTTATTTGCTCTCCACATTGTTTCCTTGTGTATCTTTCTATTTTATGTAGAATTCAATGTTTCTTACTAGTTTATATGAACTTCATATATATCATGGATAGTAACACTTCACTAATATGTTTTATAAAAAAAAATTTCCTAGTTTGATCTGTGCTTCTTATTTATCATCTTACCGCTTTTCTATGATGTTTTAGAACTCTAAAACTTTGTTTTCAGTACTCAAATCCATCAATAATATTCTTTAAAGGTCTTATCCTCAGTTTTATTGAGATGTAATTGACATACACACTGTATAAATAAAGTTTACAGCATTATGATTTCACTTATACATACCACGAAATGATTATTACAGTAATTTTAGTTGACATTGATCATCTTGAATAGGTACAAAAAATTTGATTTTTCCTTGCCTTGTGATGAGAACTCATAAGATTTACTCTCAACTTTTATTGTACATTACATCCCTCATACTTGTAATGGAAAATTTGTATCTTTGGCCACCTTTCTTCATTTCCCCCAACTCCCACTCCCATTTCTGGTAATCACAAATCTGATACGTTTCTATGAATTCCTTTTGTCTCTTGATTGATTTATCTATTTTTAAATTTCCAACACGTGAAAATATACAGTATTTGTCTCTTTCTCTCTCTCTCTCTCTTTTTTTTTTTTTTCTAGAAATTTGTACCTCTTAATACTCTTCATATATTTTGTCTACCCACAGCCTCTCCCTGGTGTGGTAATCCACAATGTGTTCCTTGTAGCTAAATTTGTTTTATTTTGTTTATTTGTCCCATTGTTTAGATTCCACATATACGTATTTGCTGTTCTCTGATTTATTTCACTTAGGATAATGCCCTTTAAGTCTCTACACGTTGTTACAAATGGCAAGATTTCTTTCTCTTTTATGGCTGAGTAATATTCCATTGCACAGACGTATCTTGGAAACACTGCAAAGTCAATTCCAACCACTGCAATAAAAAGAACATCACAAAAATGTGAGTCAAATTTTATTTTTCTGGTTTCCAGTCCATATAAAAGCTATTTTTATACTTTAGATTATTAAATGTGCAATATCATTGTCTTTAAAAACAATGTACATAACAATTAAAATACTTTATTATTAAAATTTCTATCATTTGAGGTTTCAGCAAGTCATAATCATTGATCATAGATCACCATAAAAATATAATAATGAAAAAGTTTGAAATATTACAAGAATTACTGAAATGTAAAACACAGACATGGAGTGAGCAAATACTATTGGTAAAATGGTACTGATGATAGATTTGCTTGATTCAGGGTTGTCATAAACCTTCAGTCTGTGGAAAAGGCAGTATCCACAAAGTGTAGTAAAGTGAGCACTGAAGAATGAGATATGTCCAATAAATAAGGTGCATTTGTGTGTGTGTGTGTATCCACACATATATACATACATATTTTTTATTCATTTATCATTGGACCCTTAGGTTACTTTTATATCTTGGCTATTATAAATAAGGCTACAATGCACTTATGTCTTTTTGAACTGATGTTTTTTATTTCTTTGGATAAATATCCAAAAGTGGAATGCTTGACCATATGATAACTCTGTTTTTAATTTTGAGGAGAATCCATACTGTTTTCCACAATGGCAGTACAAATTTACATTCTTTACAACAGTGCTCAAGGATTCCCTTTTCTTTATATCCTTGCTAACACTGGTTGTTTTTGCCTTTTTGTTAATAGTCAATCTGATAAGTGTGAACTAAAATCTCATTAAGGTTTCGATTTACATTTCTCTGGTAATTAGCGATGCTGGGCATTTTTTCATATACCTGCTGGCCATCTGTGTGTCTTTTTGGAAAAATGTCTATTCACGTTCTCTGCCCATTTTTAAAATATTTTATATTAAGTAGTGTAAATTCTTAACCCACTGAGCCACCCAGGCACCCCAAGTAGTGTAAATTCTTTATGTAATTTGGACACTAATGCCTTATCAGATATATGGTTTCCAAATATCATCTCCTATTCATTTGATTGCCTTTTTGTTTTGCTGATGAGTATTTGTCTTTGTCTGACTTATTGCACTTAGCATAATGCCATCAAGGTTCATCCATCTTGTTGTAAATGACAGGATTTCTTTCTTTTTTATTGCTACATAATATTCCTGTGCGCACGCGTGCGCGCATGTGTGTGTATACACACCATAACTTATTTATCTCCTTATTCACTGATAGATGTTTAGGTTGATTCCGTTTTTTTCTCTATTATAAATAATGCTGCTGTGTGCCTGGGTGGCTCAGTGGGTGAAGTCTCTGCCTTTGACTCAGGTCATGATCTCAGGGTCCTGGGATCAAGCCCCACATCAGGCTCTCTGCTCAGCAGGAAGACTGCTTCCCTCCCCTCTTTCTGCCTGCCTCTCTGCCTACTTGTGATTTCTGTCTGTCAAATAAATAATATCTTAAAAAAAAAAAGAAAATAAATATTTAATAAATAAATAAATAAATAACACTGCTATGAACATTGGGGTGCATATATCTTTTCAACATAGTGTTACAGATACCTTTTTCAACACAGTATTACAGATATCTGTTCAACATAGTGAGCAAATATCTGTTCAACATAGGTTAATATGGTATTTCAATTTTGTGTGTGTGTGTGAAGAGTTTGAGGATCTTCTTTATGTTCTATTTGGCCAAGTGTTTCTTCCCTTTTCAAGACTGGTAACATGTTCATCCATATTATTTTATTTTCCTATAAGTATGTGGGTTTGTTTTGTTGTTGTTGTTATATAAGAATACATGTAAATAGTTAAAGAAAAAAGAAAAAAAGATGTTAGTTTCCCCAATTAAAAAAAAATACATGCCAGTCATCATTAAGTTATTGGTTATTTCCCTGAGTGTTTTGTGCAGATGAATAGAAAGTATGCTATATAATGTTTTTAATAGAAATTCTGTATCATAGGAATTCAGTCAATGTAGCAATTAATTGTGTGACATCTACTTTTTAAAAATACCTTTACATTGCCTGCCTTGCAGGTTTAGATTTAATAACTCGTGGAAATGGAGTCAACCGAGTGTTTTTTACAGGGCTGTGTTGTGATTGGATTTATGTAGGGACTTTGAGATCTCTACACTAGATTCTATATTCATCAATCAAAAATAAATTAACTGTATTTTTTGTATTATTTAGTTACTAACTTGAGGGAGGATGAGGTGGAAAATTTATACTCTGCCTAATACCTCATCTTTTTGTGTAGAGGATCAGTGCTCAAGCTCAAACTGTATATGGTGACCTGAAACTTTGCAGAGTAGAAAAGACAGACTGCTTCAGTGTTCAAGTTTTTGTGATAGTGGCCTTTGAATTATATAGCCATGTGTCCACGTTCTTTTCATATGTAATAGTGACAAGTTTTATTGTATAGTGAAATATGCATATTGAAATATCTAAGACAATTTATTTGTTGACCACTCTTTTAAAATGTTATTATTTACACTTAAATTAGAAAGCAATAATTGATGAATGACCTTTATTAGTTTAGGAAGTTACTAGATGAGGACTCAGATGAGGACTCAGAAACGGTTCCCTAACTCCCTAATATTGAATAGGAATGTCTAATAGAAGGTATTTGAATTCTTTTTATTTGCAAAAAAAATTCAGGCCTTTGAAAATTTATATTTAGAAGTCATAAATTATATATATATATATATATGTACATATATATATATATGAGATTATATATATAAAATCTCCTATACCAATGTCCTAGCACAGGCTACTATAACAAAGTGCCATGGGGGGTTAGGTGTCTTAAATAACACACACTTATTTCTCACAGTTCTGGATGGGAATCTGAGGTGAAAATGCCAGCATCCCTAGAGTAGGGTGAAGACTCCCTTCCTGGCTTGCAGATGGCTGCTTTCTTGCTGTGTCCTCAAATGGTTGGGGGAGGTAGAGAGAAAAGAGAAGAAAGAAAGCAGACTCTAGTCTCTTCTTACATGGGCACTAATCCTGCCCTGACAACTGTACCCCCTAACCTCATCTAAGCCTACTTACCTTCCAAAGGCCCCACCTCCAAAGCTATAACATTGGGAGTTAGGAGTTCAAATGAATTTTGGGAAAGCATATTGTCATTAACTATAAGAAATTGTGTTCAAAATATAATTCTTCCATTGATTACATGTAAATTATCATAGGTAAAAGCTTAAATGGCCTTGAGCACAGGACCTGAACCTGTTGGATTACAGCAGGTTAGAAGCCTGGATGAGAATGGGGGGATACCTCAAGCCCCTGGTAGTTCTGCAGCACTACCTGCACACCTAGCTGCAAGTAAACCCAGCTGAGGGGTCACCAAGACCCAGTGGGTGGGAGTTCAGAGAGGTTTAATGATGTGTGTGTGTGTGTTTTCCAAGGGAACTAATAAAGAACTTCTTCCCCAAATTGTTGATACACTGCTAAATATGAAATTAAGGGAAACAGAAAAAGGCAAGCCTATATCAGGTCTGCCTGGCAATGTTTTTATCATCCTTTAAGCCACCCTCAGGAGGGGAGAGTAAAAGAAGAAACATGCAGTATCACTCTAACTCTGGAAAAGAGAGAAGGGTTAGAACTTTATTTTCGATTTGTGATTCTAAGTGAGAAGAAATTTGCTGCTAACAGCAAGAGCCCCAAACCTGGGGTTGTGGTAGAACACGGTACTTACAGAAATAGACAGGTGTCAAAGCTGTATACCAGTGGACCATACACACACCTAACTGAGTTTTAAAGACTTAAAAGTTTCTACAATTGTTTTCTGGTATAAAATTATCTAGACTATAATTAGATTTTCTTCCTTTCCTTGAATACATTAATCTGCAGCATTTTCAGACAAGAAAATCTGGGTCCTGTCCATAACTCTACAACCTGCTAATTAGATGACCTTGCCAAGTCACCAAACGCTGGATCTCAGTCACCTTTCATTCTGCTTTCCTCTACACTTCCACTTGAAAATTTGAAAAATGCTTTCTATTCACTTGACAGTCATTGTGGAAATGCTCTTAGAGAGCCATATTTAAATATTTTGTAGTGAATTTTGTGTAATCAAGGAAAATATATTTCTTATACCTTTAAATGTATGTAGTATGTAATAAAAATAATCATTTGCTTTAAAATTAGGTTAAAATCTCAAACAACCTGAAAAAAATATAAATGGCCTTTGTTCTCACAAAGTGCACAGACAATACTGTGGGTCTTGTATAATACTATATAGAAGCATCTTTACTACTGCCTAAGTAATTTATAGTCGTGTGATATAACCACCACTGCTTCAGTAAACAAAAGAATTCAATTTCAAATTCAATTATTAAAATGCTAACATTAGTTTGGGATGGAACCAAACAGAAAATCATTTTTGTCCATGGCTTGAAAGTAACATTATCCACAGTGTGAAGTAACTTGAAACCAATATGGAACCAAATGTAATGAAACTGAATAATTTTATTTTTTGATGTGTTTTAAGAGTTATCTTTTACTGAATTCATAACTCAACTAGTCCCACCTGAGACTTTTCCAGGAAGTCTCCCTTTATAAGCTCTTATTTCAGATAGAAATATAAAGGTGAACCATTTATTTCTTTGGCTAATGATTAAATTTTGTTGAGTTCCTCCTATATGACATGTACTATTCCAAACATATGTGTAATTCGCCTTATGTGTTTTTCCTTCTCTTCCATATTTTCCCCTGCTCCCTTTTGAGAGTTGACCAGAGGTTTAATTGTGTATAAATGCTAAGGTGCATTTTTAAAAATTTATTAACACTTTGAAACTTGAGATGCGCTGTAGATTTGATGATTTGCCATCATCAGTTTAATGGGTAATGTTTATTTCTTAGTGGTTTGGGAATAATGGTGCCTCTCATAATAAGGATCCTCTTATTGTAATGAAATATAGTTTAGTAAAGCACTTAGAATAAGCACCTAGCTGCTGGCATGTGTCCAGTAAAGGTTAGCTCTTATTTAATATGCCGTGCTAATCACAGACTGGCATGCAAAAATAAATAAATAAATAAATAAATAAATAAATAAAGTAGTGCAAAATGCTTTTACCCCTGATGATTGAGCATGATAAAAGAAAAATAACACATCTGAACTCACTCTTTCAATAACAGCTGTTTAAGTTTTTCAGTCTACTGTTTCAGTCTAAGCTTTTCAGTCTACTCTTCTTGCCTCTCTTAATTTCTTTCTCCCCATTCTGTCCTTTTGGTGTCCCTCTGAACACCAGTTCAAAGGCAAACAGAAAAGTTCTACCACTATGTACTGCCTGAATGGAAAAAAAACAAAGCTGAGTAAAATTATTTTCCATTAAAAGTGATTCAACTGATAACTCATTTTCCATTAAAGAAGGCTTATGTATGTCAAAGGTCTGAGGTCTACTTGTTATCTCCTTTTCTATGTACATTAGGTCACTCAGGAAATGTTTTCTAGTCTCAAGGCCTCTTTACACATTGAGAACTCCCAAATTAATTTGCTAGTCTACATTTCTTTCCTAAAATTTACATGTAGATATCTATCTACCTACATAGTATATCTATATGAATTCTAACATATATCTCAAATCTACAAAGTCTGAAAGTTCAGTTTTTGGTATTCATACTTCTCCCCACCATAGAAACAAACAAAAAGCCTGCCCCTCCCAGGGTGATTCCTATACCTTTCATGGTAACTTCATCATTCTATCTAAACAAGGACAAAGTCTTATAGTCATGCTTTTTTTTTTTAATTGTTTTTATTAATGTATAATGTATTATTTGCCCCAGGGGGACAGGTTTGTGAATCGTCAGGCTTACACACTCACGGCACTCACCATAGCACATATTCTCCTCAATGTCCATAACCCCACCTCCCTCTCTCTCCACAAGGTCCTCCCCCAGCAACTCCAGTTTGTTTCATTAAATTAAGAGGCTCTTATGGTTTGTCGCCTTCCCAATCCCATCTTGTTTCATTTTTTCCTTCCCTATCCTCCAACCCCCGACTCTGCCTTTCAAATTCCCCATATCAGGGAGATAATATGATAATTGTCTTTCTCTGATTGACTTATTTGGCTCAGCATAACGTCTAGTTCCATCCACATTGTTGCAAATGGCAAGATTTCATTTCTTTTGATGGCTGCGTATTATTCCATTGTGTATATATACCACATCTTCTTTATCTATTCATCTGTTGATGGACATCTAGGTTCTTTCAGATGTTTGGCTATTGTGGACATTGCTGCTATAAATACTTGGGTGCACATGTCCCTTCAGATAACTACATTTGTATCTTTAGGGTGTATACCCAGTATTGCAATTGCTGGGTCATACAGTACCTCTATTTTCAACTTTTTGAGGAACCTCCATACTGCTTTCCAGAGTGACTGCAACAGCTTGCATTCCCACCAATAGTGAAGGAAGGTACCCCTTTCTCTGCATCCTCTCCAATATCTGTCACTTCCTGACTTGTTAATTTTAGCCATTCTGCCTGGTATGAGGTGGTATCTCAATGTGGTTTTGATTTGTATTTCCCTGATGGCAAGTGATGATGAGAACTTTTCATGTGTGTGTTGACCATCTAGATGTCTTCTTTGCAGAAATGTCTGTTCGTGTCCTCTGCCCATTTCTTGATTGAATTATTTGTTCTTTGGGTGTTGAGTTTGATAAATTCTTTATAGATTTTAGATACTAGCCCTTTATCTAATATGTCATTTGCAAATATCATCTCCCATTCTGTCAGTTGTCTTTTTGTTTTGTTGACTCTTTCCTTCGCTGTGCAGAAGCTTTTGATCTTGATGAAGTGCCAATGGTTAATTTTTGCCCTTGCTTCCCTTGCCTTTGGTGCTGTTTCTAGGAAGAAGTTGCTACAGCTGAGGTTGAAGATGTTGCTGCCTGTCCTCTCCTCAAGGATTTTGATGGATTTCTGTCTCACATTGAGTTCTTTCATCCATTTTGAGTTTGTTTTTGTGAATGGTATAAGAATGTGGTCCAGTTTCATTTTTCTGCATGTGGTTGTCCAATTTTCCTTAAGCCATTTGTTGAAGAGACTGTCTTTTTTCCATTAAACATTCTTTCCTACTTTGTTGAAGATTAGTTGACCATAGAGTTGAGGGTCTATTTCTGGGCTCTCTATTCTGTTCCACTGATATGTGTCTGTTTTTATGCCAGTACCATACTGTCTTGATGATGACCACTTTGTAATAGAGCTTGAAGTCTGGAATTGTGATGCCACCAACTTTGGTTTCCTTTTTCAACATTCCTCTGGCTATTCTGGGTCTTTTCTGGTTCCATATAAATTTTAGAATTATTTTTTCCATTTCTTTGAAAAAATTGATGCTATTTAGATAGGGATTGCATTAAATGTGTTGCTTTAGGTAGCATAGGCATTTTCACATTTGTTCTACAAATCCATGAGCATGGAACATTTTTCCATTTCTTTGTGTTTTTCTCAATTTCCTTCATGAGTATTTTATGGTTTTCTGAGTACAGATTCTTTATCTCCTTGGTTAGGTTTATTTCTAGGTATCTTAAGGTTGGGGGGCAATCATAAATGGGATTGACTCCTGAATTTCTCTCTCTTCTATCTTGCTGTTGGTGTATAGAAATGCAACTGATTTTTGTGCATTGATTTTATGTCCTGACACTTTACTGAATTCCTGTACAAATTCTAGAAGTTTTGGAGTGGAGTCTTTTCCATTTTCCACATAAAGTATCATATAATCTGCAAAGAGTGAGAGTTTGACATCTTTGCCAATTTGGATGACTTTTATTTCTTTTGGATGTCTGATTGCTGAGGCTAGGAATTCTAGTACTATGTTGAATAGCAGTGGTGATACTGAACATCCCTTCCATGTTCCTGACCTTAGCAGAAAAGCTCTCAGTTTTTCTTCATTGAGAACGATATTTGTTGTGGGATTTTCATAGATGGCTTTGATGTAATTGAGGTATGTAACTTATATGCCTACACTGTGAAGAATTTTGATCAAGAAAGAATGCTGTACTTCATCAAATGCATTTTCAGCATCTATTGAGAGTATCATATGGTTCTTGTTCTTTCTTTTATTAATGTTTTGTATTACATTGATTGATTTGTGGATGTTGGACCAACCTTGCAGCCCAGGAATAAATCCCCCTTGGTCATGGTGAATAATCCTTTTAATGTACTGTTGGATCCTACTGACTAGTATTTTGGTGAGAATTTTCACATCTGTGTTCATCAAGGATATTGGTCTTTAATTCTCCTTTTTGGGGGGGTCTTTGTCTGGTTTTGGGATTAAGTAATACTGGACTCATAAAATGAGATTGGAAGTTTTCCTACCATTTCTACTTTTTGGAACAGTTTCAGGAGAATAGGAATTAATTCTTATTTAAATGTTTAGTAGAATTCCCCTGGGAAACCATCTGGCTCTGGGCTCTTGTTTGTTCAGAGATTTTTGATGACTGCTTCAATCTCCTTACTGGTTATGGGTCTGTTCAGGTTTTCTATTTCTTCCTGGTTCAGTTGTGGGAGTTTATATGTCTATAGGAATGCATCCATTTCTTCCAGATTGTGAAATTTGCTGGCATTTAGCTCATAATATTGTTCTTATAATTGTTTGTATTTCTTTGATGTTGGTTGTGATCTCTCCCCTTTCATTCATGATTTTATTTATTTGGGTCCTTTCTCTTTTCTTTTTGATAAGTCTGGCCAGGGGTTTATCTATCTTATTAATTCCTTCAAAGAACCAGCTCCTAGTTTCATTGATCTGTTCTAATGTTCTTTTGGTTTCTATTACATTTATTTCGGCCCTGATCTTTATGATTTCTCTTCTCCACTGGGTTTAGGCTTTCTTTATTATTTTTTCTCCAGCTCCTTTAGGTGTAAGGTTGGGTTGTATACTTGAGACCTTTCTTGTTTTTTAAGAAAGTCTTGTATTGCTATATACTTTCCTCTCAGAACTGCCTTTGCTGTGTCCCACAGATTTTGAACAGTTGTGTTTTCATTTTTATTTGTTTCCATGAATTTTTTGAATTCTTCTTTAATTTCCCAGTTCATCTGTTCATTCTTTAGTAGGATGCTCTTTAGCCTCCATGTATTTTAATTCTTTCCAACTTTCCTCTTGTGATTGAGTTCTAATTTCAGAGCATTGTGGTCTGAAAATATGCAGGAATTATCCCAATCCTTTGGTACTAGTTGAGACCTGATTTTTGCCCCAGGATGTGATCTATTCTGGAGAATGTTCCATGTGCACTAGAGAAAAATGTGTATTTTGTTGTTTTGGGATTGAATGTTCTGAATATATGTGTAATGGCCATCTGGTCCAGTGTGTCATTTAAGGTCATTATTTCCATGTTGCTCTTCTGCTTGGATGATCTGTCCATTTCAGTGAGGAGGGTGTTAAAGTCCCTTACTATTACTGTATTATTGTTGATATTTTTCTTTGATTTTGTTATTAATTGGTTTATATAGTTTGCTGCTGCCATGTTAGATGCATAGATATTTAAAACTGTTATATCTTCTTGTTAGACATTCCCTTTGAGTAGGATATAGTGTCCTTCCTAATCTCTTTTATAGTCTTTGGCTTAAAATCTAATTGATCCAATATAAGGATTGCAACCCCAGCTTTCTTTTGATGTCCATTAGCATGGTAAATTGTTTTCTACCCCCTCAGTTTAAATCTGCAGGTACCTTGGGTCTAAAATAATTTTTTTGTAGACAGCATATTGATGGGTTTTGGTTTTTTATCCATTCTGATACCCTGGGTCTTTTGATTGGGGCATTTAGCCCATTTACATTCAGGGTAACTATTGAAAGATATGAATTTATTACCATTGTATTTCCTGTAAGGTGACTATTACTATATATTTTCTCTGTTCCTTTCTAGTCTACTGCTTTTAAGGTATCTCTTTCTTAGGGGACCCCTTTCAATATTTCCTGTAGGACTGGTTTGGTGTTTACAAATTCTTTTAGTTTTTGTTTGTCCTGGGAGCTCATAATCTCTTTTATTTTCAGTGATAGCCTATCTGGACATAATATTCTTGGCTGCATGTTTTTCTTGTTTAGTGATCTGAATAAAGCATGACAGTTTTTTCTGGTCTGCCAGATCTCTAAGGATAAATCTGCTGCCAATCTAATATTTCTACCATTGTATGTTACAGACTTCTTGTTCCAAGCTGCTTTCAGGATTTTCTCTTTGTCACTAAGAGCTGCAATTTTTACTATTAGATGATGGGTTGTGGATCTATTTTTATTGATTTTGAGGGGGTGTTTTCTGTGCCTCCTGGATTTTGATGCTTGTTCCCTTTGCCATATTAGGGAAATTCTCTATTAAATTCATTCCAATATATCTTCCACTCTTTTCTCTTTCTTCTTCTGGATTCTCAGTTATTCTAATATTGTTTCATCTTATGGTATAACTTATCTCTCAAATTCTCCCCTCATGTTCCAGTAGTTGTTTGTCTCTCTTTTGCTCAGCTTTTTTATTCTCCATCATTTGGTCTTCTATATTACTAATTCTCTCTTCTGTCTTAAGAGCCTCCATTTTTTATTGCACATCATTAATAGCTTTCTTTTAAATCTCAACTTCATTAGATTTTAGTTCTTTCATTTCTCCAGAAAGGGATTTTATTTCTCAAGAAAAGTTTTCTCTATATCCCCCATGCCTTTTTCAAGCCCAGCTAGCACCTTGAGAATCATCATTCTGAACTGTATTTCTGACATATTACCAATGTCTGTATTGATTAGGTCCTTAGCCATTGGTACTGCCTCTTAGTGTTTTGTTTGTTTGTTTGTTTTTGTTTTTGTTTTGTTTTTTTTTGTAGTGAGTTTTTGTGCTTTGTCATTTTATTGAGATAAAAATATATGAATGAGAGAATGAAATACTAAAAGGGTAGCTAAGACCTCAGAAAAATGTATAATAACCAAATCAGAAGAGATCCAAAACTGGAAGGAGAAGAAAGGGGGAAAAAAGAAACAAGAATGAAGAAAAATTAAAAAAATCAATATATATTGATTTTTTATTATATATCATATGATATATGATATCATATGATATATACATATATCATATATATGTACATATACATATACATATATCATATATATATGTATCATATATATTGATTTTTTTATTTTTTATATATGTATATATCACATATATATAATATATCATATGTATGTATATATACATATATAGTATATAATATGGTATATAATATCATATATTGATAAAAATCTATCTATCTACCTCTCTATCTATCTATATTTTGGACTGGTGAATATAACAGAGCTACCCACTTGATTTTGGGTGTATTTTGGTCTCTTAGAAGAAACTACCTCCCAAAATTTTAAAGAATAAAAAACATATATATATATATATATATACAAAAATAAGGGTAAACATGATGAAGGGATGGACTATGACTGTAAAGATGAAAATTAAAAGAAAATTCTAAAAAAGGAATTGATATGATAAATTGGTTAGAAAAAGATAAAAAAGGAGGGAATGTGTTCAGGCTGGAGACTAGAACAGACATGTGCTAGATTAGGGTATATTTTGATCTATTAGAAAAAATTGTATCTCAAAATTTTTTAGAAAAAATACATATATATGTATATATATATATATACATACAAAAAATAAGGTTAAATATAATGAAAGGACAAAATATGAGTATAACAATAAAGGTTTATAAAGTTTTTTTTTTAAGAAAGGTATTGTTAAGATAAACTAGTTAAAAATATTAAAATAGGAAAGAGGAAAAGTTAAAAAATATAATAAGAGGGCACCTGGGTGGCTCAGTGGGTTAAAGCCTCTGCCTTCAGCTCGGGTCATGATCCCAGGGTCCTGGGATCGGGTCCTGCATTGGGCTCTCTGCTCAGCAGGGAGCCGGTTTCCTCCTCTCTCTCTCTGCCTGCCTCTCTGCCTACTTGTGATCTCTGTCTATCAAATAAATAAATAAAATATTTTAAAAAAAGAATAAGAAAAAAATTTTTTTTAAATTTAACTTTGCAAAACTAAAGGATCATGGGGAAAAAGCCATGAATTCTATGTGTTGCTTTACCCTAGCTCTGGTGTTCCACTGTTCTCCTTGATCAGTGAGCTTGGTCTTGGCTGCATGTTCTTGCTGATCTCCTGGGGGAGAGGCCTGTTGTGGTGAGTTTCACAGGTTTTTGCCTGAGGCAGAATTGCACCACCCTTGCCAGGGACTGGGTTAAGTAATCTTCTTGGGTTCTCTCTCAGAGCTTTTGTTAACTGAACACTTGCTGTAGAGTTTTGGAGGATGGGAATTAAACTGGTGGCCTCCCAATCTCCAGCCTGGAGGAACCAAGAGCTTGAGACCCCACTCCTCAGTGTGCCCTCAGGGAAAAGCAGTCAGTTCTTCCCATCTCCCTGGTCTCCAGCCATGCTCACCTGGCCTGTGACCAAGCATTTCTATCTCTGGTGCATGGCCCCATTTGGAGTCTCCAAATCCAGCAGATTCCTGTTGTGCTGCTTCTTTTGGAGGAGAAAGCTGAGTTTCCTGTATTAGCCACTTGTGGGGTCCTTGCTCAAAGATCAGTGGCCTGACTGTGCCTAAGATCATGGTTTAAGGTAACCCCTAGCTGAGAGTTCACTCTTTGACTCTGTCTGTATAGTAGCGTCCCTGTTCTAATACCTGGCAGCTTTGCCACACTCCGACACCCCTGATTTTTCTGTGACCAGCTGGGCCTGAGACCACATTGTCCCCGTGAGGGCTCTATCCCTGACTAGCCTCTGGAGAAATGTCCCTTAGTGGAGCAGTCTTCTAAAAGTTTTGATTTTGTGTTCCATTGCTCCATTGCTTGCTGGGAGCCAGGCCCTCCCCACTCAGACTATCTTCCCGTAGCTTTGGACTCACTTCTCTGCATGTCCCACCTTTCAGAAAGTGGTTGATTTTTCTGTTCCTAGAATTGTTGCTCTTCTTCTATCTCCTGTTGAGTTTGTAGGTGTTCAGGATGGTTTGATACCTATCTAGCTGAACTCTTAGGATCGGATGTTATTTTAGTCTGCTATTCCTCCACCATCTTGCTTCAAGTTCCTTATAGTCATTCTTGACTTCTATCTCTTATATGAAATCCAGGAGCAAATTGTGTCAGCTTTCCTTTCAAAATGAATCCAGACTTCTGCCTCCCATAATGACAGAGATACTGGTATAGGACTAGACTACCTTATGTAAAACACTAGAAAAGAGAACAAAATATAGGACAACTATTTTCAGATACCAGAAAATAAGAATTATAGGAATGTGTCCCTTAAGAAAAAAGAAAAATATATGACTTACATTTGTTCAGGATCTTTGTATGGAATGGATTTCTGGAACACAATATGGCAACAGAAAATACAAACAGAACATAGGAGTCTTATTGAAATGAGGAAACAGGATACTGGAGAAGCCAAGGAAGCTGAAATGATCAGAAAGATGTACTGGATAAGAGGAAGATACTGAGGAAAAATTCTCCGTCTACAGAGGAATACCTGGAATCTTTGGTTATATATATATATATATATATATATATATATATATATATATATATATAATCTACAAATACAGAAAAACAGTTACTACTGGGGAAATATAATCTCAGAAACTTGCAGAGCTCAAACAGAATTGGGAGATGTCAGAATTCTGTGAGCCAACATGGGGAGGGCTCACTGAATACTCAGGGCAGTCAGTTGAATCCCAGAAATTTCCTGCTTAAATTCAGATACTCCTTAATGTATCATTCCCAATATCTAGCATTCAGTAAAAATTGCTAGAGATATAAAGAGCAGAATAATATAGTCAAAGTATGTAAAATAGCTAAAGGTTAATGAAGTGAGGAAAATTTGATTGAACATAATGGCTGCATAAATTTCATAAAAACTGAAAATACTTGAATGCTACAAAAGTTAGAGTGCTTTGTGTATTGGTTTTCTAACTTAATGTGGGGGGTGGGGGGAGAAAAGGTGAACTTTTTTTCTTTTTAGTTTAAATACATTGGAAAATCACCACTTAATCTCCAGTAACTTAACATATAAAATCATTAAGCATCTAAGCCAGCTAACATTACCAAGAGAGAGACATCTAGTTATTGTTTCCTAGAGTCTGGACAAAGGGACTTAACCAGAGTCCAATCCAGTTTCTGGATCCAGCTGCAAATTTTTAGGAAATACAGGGACAGAAGAACATTATAGAACCTCCACAAAACTCCCTAAATTATAGGGTTTGGAGAGTTTCTGGGTTGGTGAACACATCCACATGCCAGGACATTGACTCATCCCAAACAGCCAGAAACTCCTGGGCTTGAGAGCCTCTCAGACCTTACCCTCTGTATCTCTTCATCTGGCCTATTTTTATCATTCATATAAATAAGTAATAGCAAATAAACAAAACCCCACTAATACATATGACTCAAATTTTTTTAGATCTTAAATTTATGGGTATTTTGTTTGTTTGTAATATATACTTTAGTTTTTCTCATAATTACCTTCAGTGTTAGTATCTTCCAAATTATTTTGACAGTTTTAAAATAAGACTATCGACAGCTTTTGGTTTACAAACTTCTCTTCATACTTTGACAAAACATTTTTAGGATGGAGCAGTAATAGGGCTATAAACTGCTAACACATGGCATCAGTAATATCTGCACTGTTTTAAAACACCACAAGACACTGGCACAGTTCTCCTGAATGACTACTCAGAGTGCAGCCTAAACTTAGCAGAAGAACTGTGCAAAAGCTGCAGGGTCAACTGTTGTTCCCATACATATTTTTTGGCCAAATTGGAATCTACTTAACTATATGTGGAATTAGTTGCCACCCATGTCATTTCATCACTGTGCTTTGTTTTCATAATTGTATTCTTCCACACACTTGTATTTATCATTCTCTTAATATAACTTTGGTTTCTACATGTGTTCAACACCCGTTTGTGAATGCTTAATAGATAAGAACCATCACATTGTTGCCTCTGTGCTCCTGGAGTCTGGCATATGATATGAACTCATAAGAAGTTCACTGAATGAATGAATCATAGACTTTCAGAAGTAACTTGGCACTCTGTAAGAGCGTCTCACTTCCCTGGTTTTTGGGTCAATGGTAGAACTTCTATGTGCTCTTTAAGCTTTTATTCTAAAACTTAAGTATCTGTTGAAATATAAAGACCCTTATATAGAATACATTAATCTGAAGGCAGCACTGAGCTAGAAACAATATATTAAAATTTTGTATGGAGATCGTAGATTCACGTGCAGTTCTAAGAAAGAATGTAGAAAGATCCTGAGTACCCTTTACCTAGTTTCCCCCAATGGTAGCACCTTATAAAATTTTAAAATGGTTTTCCTGTTGGTATTTTATTGGAATAGTGCAAGTATTGACAGAAAAATGTTCTGTTGTTAAACCACTCTGATCTGGTCCTTCTGCTAGGGAGAACAGACTTTTTTTTGGAGCTCTCTTGATCTATGGGTGTCAGTTGTCCAGCTTGGCAATTTCTGCAGTGACCCTTCTGGGATATTTGTAGCAAGAAGGGAACCCAGTGGACTCAGCACCGTGTGTTCCTTATGCCCTGAGGTCTCCAGGCAGTCTGCAGCTTCTTTCCACCTTTCAGAATTTTCCTGTGCTTGTTTGTTCTGCTAAGTCTAAGGTGTTTTTGTTTTAAGAATGATGACTGGGAGGAGTGGAGTTGCTGCATATTGATGAACCAGAATATGTTTTGAATACATGTCAGTAGAATGGGTTTTGTAGCTTATGGGGTTGAAAAAGCTACAAATAAGACTTACCTGGGTTGAGGACAGAGAACATGTAGGTTGTGCACCTAAGATGGTAGAAGAGGGATGACTTATGGGAAAGCTAGAGTGTGAAGAATATGGGAAAACAAAAAACAAAATTGGATTGCCATGCCCCTGTTTCCTTAGGATGGCACAAGATGCCAATATTTCTAAACGCTCGGAGGTTCTCAGGAGCACTGAATATACAGAAGGCAATTAAGAGGCCTCCTATAGGGACAAAATTTAATCTGAATGAACTGAAGAAATACCATATCTCTTACATTGTGCCTAGACCTTCAAAATAGAAGTGAGATTATAATTTAGATATCTACAAAAAATATTTACTATTAAATATATTTGTAGACTATAATGTTGTGGAAAGGGAAGGGAGAAAAAGACTCAGAAAAGAAAATATGTGAGGTGCCTGGGTGGCTCAGTGGGTTAAGCCGTTGCCTTCGGCTCAGGTCATAATCTCAGGGTCCTGGGATCGAGTCCCGTATCGAGCTCTCTGCTCAGCAGGGAGCCTGCTTCCCTCTCTCTCTCTCTGCCTGCCTCTCCTTTTACTTGAGATTTCTCTCTGTCAAATAAATAAATAAAATCTTTAAAATGCAAACTATTTAAAAAAAAAAAAGAAAAGAAAATATGTTAGAAGTTTTGGAGTCCTGATGTAGATATGTTCTTGTCATTTTGATCACGCTGCCTTGATATTTACTAATAGCTCTTCTCAATCTTTCTTTTTTTTTTTTTGAAAGTTACAGACAGGAACCTTTTTAGGTATGCTGAGGTAATGTGTCTCATTGACTTGCCTACCAAAATATAACTTCAAGGAACTAAAAAATTATATTAATCCTAACTGATATGTCTTAAAAACTTGAAAGAGACATTGTCATTCATAACACAGACCAATACTTTCCCCAAGTGTTTTTCTTATCCATTTTTCTGTTCAAGGCTATCCCAGTGATGTCATGGTACTGTTTCCTGTCTCTCTTCTTTAACCCATGGGTCTCTGTCTCGGCGGGCTCTCACCTTCCTCCTCCTCCCTTCTTCTCCAATTAACTCTTTACTGTCTCCATTTTTAAATCAACCAAGCCAGTTCCTAGATGTTTTCAAACCTCAAAGCCCCAAATCAAACCCATTGGTTTTTTTTAGATAACAAAGCCTAAAATTTAGCTAACAGAGGAAATTTATTTCTCATTTCAGACTGAGGGCCAACAATAAGAAATGTATTTTAGGTGGTTCCTTTTTTATCAAATTGGAAAAAAATATGGTGCTCTTCTTTTTGTGTTTGTAAGAATTGAAAGGTTGTTAATCAAGGTGAGGCATGAACATGTACATCAAACAGAAAAATGTATACTTGTTATTTGAGGCAATTAAACTAGCATGACTGTAGATATAATCAGATTGGCAAATCCACATTAAGGAAAATCACTCACCTAACACAATCAGAGACTTAACTACTATATTTAAAAGTGCTAGGGCATCTCTGAGGTTTTGAGGCTGTTTAATGAACTGATGCTACTGACAATTTTTTTAGATTTTTAGAAAAAAAAAAAACCAAAAAACCAAAACTGTGTAAGCTTCTTTGT
Source organism: Mustela lutreola (assembly GCF_030435805.1). NCBI lineage: Eukaryota > Metazoa > Chordata > Mammalia > Carnivora > Mustelidae > Mustela > Mustela lutreola. The sequence continues at coordinate 14,125,422 of NC_081290.1, forward strand.
GATGCCTTTCCAGTCTCATCAACGAAGAATAATACCTGAATTCTCTGATGAGGACAGTGAAGAATCAGTGTTTATGGTATTTCAATCACATCGCTTTATATAGCAGTAGTAGAAAACTTGGCTGAATTACGAACTCTGGCTGTCTAACGTGATTATTCCACACTCCAAAATTTTGTAATTGCTAAGATGTTGTAATTTTGTTTATAGGCAAGATTTGTATCTTTGATTCACAAAAGTTCTTGTTCTGTAATTTCTAAAGGAAGTATTCATAAAAATAATAACAGAACCAAACATTATTCTCAAAGGCACAGTATTTTAGTGAATAAATAGTATTTAAAAAGGGAAGGAAAATAAATCAGTCTATATCACTCATTTGGTATGGCTATTTTATTGAGGTAAGTATAGACAGAAAAATTATAGCTTATTATGGTTATGTAGAAAATTATCTTGATACTAGAGAAAAGCAGAATTTTTAAATCATGAAAATGAAAGATAATATAACAAATGCTTACTATGACTTTTCTGAGTAGTGGACAGATCTTAAAATTTGGCATCAAAAGTGTATTTGAGAGTTGTCTGTGCTTAATACTCACATATGAAGGGGCGCCTGGGTGGCTCAGTCGTTAAGCAACTGCCTTCAGCTCAGGTCATGATCCCAGGGTCCTGGGATCAAGCCCCACTTTGGGCTCTCTTCCCTTCCTCTCTCTATGCTTACCTCTCTGCCTACTTGTGATCCCTGTCTGTCAAATGAATAAATAAAATCTTTTTAAAATGTTTAAAAAAATACTCACATATGAAGATGTCAAATCTGAAAGAAAGAAAATGAAGTTACTTAGATCACACATTAATGTTGGAAATAATAGATGAAAATTCCTGAAATATAATGCTTTTCATATATTTTAATAATCTTTTCCCACTATAAAATTTTCATGCATTACACTTTCAATCCTTACTAAACACTCTGAAGTATTTTACTCTGAGTTTCTAAATCTTATAAGATACAGATTCAGCGAAGAATAATGTTCTTAAGATTGCAAATGAATGACAGGTGGGATCTGAAGTCCTATCTCATGAGTTCTTGTCAAAAACTAATTCTATTACACAAAATCTGCTTCTAATGAAATCAGATCACCTCTTTATCCTGACGATGTTTCTCCTGAACATGGCTGCAACATGGTTTATCACTGGATCTTGCCTCAGAACTCCTTTTACATTTTACCTTATTGTTCTGAGGATCTTTTTATACCTTCTGTGAGTTTCCATAGGGATTTCTTTCTCTAACTCAGTATTGAAGCCTCAGCGTGCTATACGGCCATGCTTTGTGCTGAGAATTTACTAAACTGGACTGGACTTGATTTTTAAGAGGGAGTATTGCGTATTGGTTAAGAACCCAGGCTCTGTAGCCACATTTCCAGGTTTCAGAGCTTACCTCACTTTATCACATCTTTTGTATTACTAAAGATAAATCAGTGACCACCTCAGTACCTCAGTTTCCCATCTGGGTCATGATGATAATAATGATACAATTATATACCTACCTTGTAGACTTAATGAAGGATTTTAATGAGAGAATAGATGAAAAGGGCTTAGAACAATACCTGCCACATAAAACCTGCTCCTTAATCTCTCTATTATTACAAGTGTTTTTGCTGCTTATCAACAGAAAACAAATGTTGTTAAACATGCATGCCAACTTGTATGAGGAGTAGGAATAATCTTTTCTTGTTTAGATTGCATTATAAAAGTGTAGGGAAAAATGTATCTTAAGAATTAGTTGTACTGGGGCACCTGGGTGGCTCAGTGGGTTAAGCCACTGCTTTCGGCTCAGGTCATGATCTCAGGGTCCTGGGATTGAGTCCCACATCGGGCTCTCTGCTCAGCGGGGAGCCTGCTTCCCTCTCTCTCTCTCTGTCTGCCTCTCTGCCTACTTGTGATTTCTGTCTGTCAAATAAACAAACAAAATCTTAAAAAAAAAAAAAAAAGAAGTAGTTGTACTTCTAGTGAATCAAGTCAAAGCAAATGCCCACTGCATGTAGAAGCTGAAGAAGGCAGTGCGTTCCCCTGAGACATAGAGCTCCAGCTCTGATGATGTGTCTGTTCCACTACTCGAGAGTAACATTTTCATTTTTATGTTTATTTTTTATTTATTTATTTTTTAAGAGTAACATTTTTAGATGGCACAGTTAACTTCATGAAATAAAGGGATGGATAAATACCCTTTTAGTGAGAAATCATTTGCAAATCACAGCTAAAACCACAATACAAATTATAGCTTAAAATATAATGACATAAGCCAGCTTTTGTTGTATTCAAACAATATATCTTCTTCAAAGTTTTGCCACTTATAGTTTTCAAATTCATGAACACTGGTTCCTAGAAAGAATGAAAACAAAACAAAACAAAACAAAAAGAATACCTCATGCTATGTTCCCATCTGTAAACCTTTTAGAAATTGTAGTTCTTTAAAAAATTGATTAATGATAATATAAAAATCAGATTTGACTAGAAACATCAAGTTTATCCATTAAGATGACAGTATGATGTGAGAAAAATGAGATCTTATTTACTTAATTATGCAGTAAACAATAAGATCACTGAAGAACACACATGAAAAAATAAAAAATAAATAAAGTATAAGCTGAGTGGTTTTGTTCCCCTACAAATATAAAAATAAATTTCAGTAGTATATACTTGGGTTTTTTTGTTGTTCTCTCTTAGTAATTGGATATGTGCAATAGATCCATAATATGTTTTCAAATGGGTCATGACTATTTTCTCTTGGCCTTTTGACTAAGATCAAATGTTATATATTTTCTCTAGGGACTCTTGCCTGCAAAACCCAAGAAATACATGGTTACCTAATAGGCATTTAGCATCTTTTAACTAAAATGATGATAACTAATCATAAATACACTGTTGGATTATTTATGAGTAATCTGCTCAGTAAAGATGTTCAAAGCATTAACCACGATGAATCTTCATCATTTCCAACTATGTCAGACAAGAATCATGTTCTATTTCTTTTTATCCTTTTATCTCTCGATCTTTTTGCTCCTTGACACCTGGTTTGATAACAAAACCCAGCTTAGTATAGCTTAAGATTATAAATCCTATTGGTTTGGAAGTACTTCACTCTTTTTTCCTTTTTGTTTTCAAGATATTAATGGAGCACCTGTTATATTCACTGCAGTTTTTTTTTTTTTTTTTTTAAAGACTCCTTAGGAGAGAGGTAACTCTATACTATGAAGTAAATGGATACATCAACTGTGTGTGTGTGTGTGTGTGTACAGAATGCCAGAGAACATAAGGAGAATAATGAACTTGTAGGTTCCCATATTTCAGCAAATGATTTCCTTGCCCTCCACCAATATTAACACTCAGATATAACTGTTTAAGATGTATTCTTCTGTGTGTTGCAGAGACTGATCATTCCTTACCTGTTATTTATTATCCTTTCATTGCTAAGAGAAATTAGATATTGTTGGAAGAAGGAAATTGGCTTTACTCAAAAAATGAAATACATCTGCTATCCTTCTTTGCAGTTGTTACTGTTTATACTATCCTCACCAAATTGTAGTAGGAATTTGTTTACTGGGACCTCTGGGGTAGCACTTCAAAAAAGAACTTACCTGACCCACATTGACCATTGCTCTCTCACAGCTCAGCTTCTCCTCGCTAGGAATAGAGCTGCCGCTCTCCTAGCTGTCTTTGTGCGACTGCGTGATTTTCCCTGAGGATGGCAGAGCAGAAAAACAAAACAAGGTTGAGGTGTTACTGGAATCTTGGAGGCCCCACCAGCCCAGGGCTTTCTGTCTCCAGATTTACCATTATGTCACCTATGCATCATCAATTTTTGGTTAAGTCAGTCCTTTCACCATGAAATAGCATTCTTAATTTCCATCTTCCTAAGAGATTTGTATTTTAGAAAGAGATTTGTATCCTTAGAAATTTGTATTTTAGAAAGAGATTTGAATTTAGAGATTTGTATTTGTATTTTAAAACTTTGGCAGAGCACAACTTCTTTAGTACCTAAAGAACCTGATTAAGTGGGGCGCCTGGGTGGCTCAGTGGGTTAAGCCGCTGCCTTCGGCTCAGGTCATGATCTCAGGGTCCTGGGATCAAGCCCCGCATCGGGCTGTCTGCTCAGCAGGGAGCCTGCTTCCTTCTCTCTCTCTCTCTCTCTGCCTGCCTCTCAGTGTACTTGTGATTTCTCTCTGTCAAATAAATAAATAAAATCTTTAAAAAAATTTAAAAAAAGAACCTGATTAAGCTAAACTTGAGATTTTGAAGTTAGAATCTCAGTTATGATTTATGAAACTTAACATACTTTGCAGTTCCACTAGTTGCCCTTACTAAACATATTTAAATATGTGGAAAACTTATCCTTTAAACATTGACTCTTACTGTTTGGTGATTAATCAAATCCTAGATTCCTAACCCTGACAGACTGTATGATTCCATGAAAGGAGAATCCACTTCTATTTCCAGAATATTTCTAGGGCCATCAAACAAATTACCACATAGAAGATTCTGAATAAATATTTTTAAATGGATGAGTAAATCAATGAAAAAGTGAGCAAGCCCAAATTGCTCCCAAACATGAACAAAACCGATCAAATTTAGATCTTTCTTCTTTGATGTTAAAGAAATTTTTGCGCGATTTCCGCCCTTGAATAGGTTCAACAAGTAAGAACCTAGAGCTGTCCTTCTCTGGATGTAGACTTTCACTTTTGAGGTGTCCTTCCTCCATTCTGCCTTCTCTTCTCTCCTCTCTCCTTTTTCTTCCTTTTTTTCTCTTTCCTATTTATTTTGTTGGCGTCTCTCACCAGCCCATTTGCTTAATGCTCCCAGTCTCTCTCTTTTCAGCAATTCTGTAATCAAGATTTTGACCCTTTGAACCACAGAGATATTGAGATGAATGTTTATGTGCATTGGCTCTTTTCATCAGAAAAATAAGTTCACTAAGTTGTTTCCCACTAATAGTTGCCTTCCCACTCCCCCCCATCTTAACTCTAATTTTCTTTCCCATGAAAGCAGAATTAGTTTACTGATTAGCTTATGTAGTCTAGCACTCATATGAGCCTAGAGGCATAATCAAAGCATCTTTTCATATTAATTATATTTTTGACCCACTTCAAACATAGCAACATACAGAGATAGCAAATGATTTTATCACAACACCCAAAATATTAGATTGCACATATCTCCAAAATTGATTTTCAATACCTTTTTAAGGTCAGGGAAAAAAATGGTTAAAAAACTACTGTGTCCTGTTGGGGAAAAAAAAAAAAATCCATGAAAAAATGACCAAATTCACTGATCCTAGATAGATTATTTTGAACTACTTCTCTTCTCTTGATCTTGAGCTTGATATATATTGAGTTCTTCCTTACTCTGCCTCTGGTCAACTAGATAAAGTACTGAACTAAAAATTCTACATGATTTTCTACTGAATTTATTAGCACCTCTTAGATCGAAGTACTACCCAAACTGGAAATAAAAGACTTTTTGTTCTTTGGATTCACTGGAAATCTTTGCTCATATAAACATTATTAAAATGCAGGTTATAATATGACCTTAGTTTATCCTTGAAACATGCCAACATCCTAACTGAAGTGTTTGTCATGGAGAGGGCAGGGAAGATTTCTAGATTTTTTTAAAAATGTATTTCAAGCATCAGCTTTTGGTTTATCAATATCCTAGAGTTTCCCTTCAGGTTATGGGGACATTTCTGTATTTATAGTTAAAACATGCATGACATACATATTTGAAGAGGCTGTTTAAAATTATATCCATCACATAACTCTCAGTCATTCACAAAGTGAAGGATATTATAATAAACTGGATGGCATCAACTCTGACATTATCAACCATAACATCAAGATGACCTTCCTTGAGATGCCGGGTCCCAGAGAAGCTGCCGGAGCCCAGGCCTAAGGCTAAAGTAAATACAAAATACATTCATTGTACAGGCATTCAATGTTTCCTGAAACCTTTGTAGGTGTTCAACATAATATGCTCATCACTCTTCTGTTTTGATATTCAAGACCCTCTTTCAATTTTGCAAATGCTAATTATAGTAGAAAGCACACACAAACAGACAAATAAGAGAAATAGATACTGGAACCCAAAAACTTAAACCAAAAAAAGAAAAAGAAAAAAGAATACAGGATTATTTAGGAGATTGTCTCCCCCAAAACAAGCAGACAAATTTTAAAAATCATTATTCATTTTTAAAAATGTTTTTTTGGAGGAAAAAAAATAAGGATGTTTATTTTCTAGATTCAGCCACTTTAAAAAAAAAAGCCACTTCAAAAAGAAAGGTAATTCTTGTTAGGGGAGAGGAAAAACAACAACAAGAACCCTGCAGAAGTGTGGCTAATGTGTAAGTCAGTTAGAAAGCTAAAAAAAGTTTTTATTTTACTATAGAAATACATCTTTGTTGAAAAATCATTGTAATGTTAACTAACTTCGGAGCTTATCTAGGAGAAAACTGAAGACAGAGCACCTGTTGGCAGATTTTACTTGCTGATTGACTCTTTTCTGCAATTTCAGAGCAAGAACACCTCTGCTCCTAGATTATTTCGAGTAGACTGGTTATTTCTTTAATGGTACAGTAATCAGTCCAGAAGAGCTCTGCTCATACGTTTTCAGGGAGTTTTGTGGAGAGTTTTGTGGAGAGCTGAGATTTTGCTGTGGGGTTGTGTGTGGGTATGTTTGTACAAGCTTGTGCACGTGCTTGCACGCGACACGTGTGCGTTAGTGGTGAGGTGAGACCGGACTCTTCAGCTATGAGAGAGATAGCTTTATTATCATGGAAATCTTCATTGTGGGTACTTTTTTCCTTAGCATGTTGCATATACAAATACTTTGTGTAATTCCCTTTGTCTGTTTTTAATTTTTTTCAAAGCCATGGCAGCATTAAGGGACAAGTATGTATTTCCTTAATTTTTCATCTGCTCCATAATCCATGAACCACATACATAATTAGGAGCAGTTATAGCCCTGATGCTAAAAGCACAAGTTTTTAAAAATTATTCCCTGCAGCTATGTCAGCTTCAATCTGCAAATATCTAAAACTTCAAAAACTTCATATGAGTCTGAGCTTTGCAATTAATTCTTGTGTCATGTCTGAAAATATCAATTTTATTAAAACACTCCTAACTAAAACTTAGTCAAGATTTAATTGCAAATAAAATTTTCCCCCACCACTAATTACATTCCTTAAGATTGATAAAACAGAAGTCATATTTTGTTATATATTCTCCTGAAATTGATGCATGTGAAAAACTCCACTTGTATATTATAAACTACATACTTTATAATAACACATTTAACATCACATTTTATGTATTTATTTTAATATATGTGTTATATCTTTCTGTGTGGGTAGGTGATTTAATAATTTTAAGGTAGCTACTATTTATGGAAGTTTATATTTAATTTATAGAAATCATGTTTAACACATTTTTTCTACATTATAAATGATTATATTAAGTTTACATGCCTTATAATTACTTTTAAATTCCAATTCTCTTTGGCTGATTTACTCTGAAAATTTACTACTATCAGTGGATAATAAAATTGTACATTATTGATTATTTGCTTTTAAAAGAAATGAAATTATGTTCTGTGCAATTTTTCTCCTTGAAACAGTATATTGAATAGCACAGCTGAGTGAATAAATTCAATATTTCTTGCAATTTTTAGAAAATTAGCAAGGCTTAAAAATCTATGTGTAGATTTGCATTACCACTAATATATAAAAATAAGACAGTATATATTGGCCAAAGCTTTTCAGGAATCATATATAAACGATTTTGTAATCTTCTTCCCTGTCACCCAACCCCTAATGCTCTACTGCATATTTGGAGTGTTAACAAGTTGTTGTCCTTGAAAATAAAGTTCTCCTATATGAGATATTAAAATAAATTGTACTTTGTATGAAACATATTACTCTGTGTATATACCAAGTGAGTCAACTTAATGAAAAGCCTTTGTTAGATACAGTTCATTGGCCTCAGAGAGGTAGAACCTCAATCTCAGCAAAGGCCTGCGTAGCACAAGTAAGCAACACCAGAGAAGTCCCACCATTGATGTGAAAGCCTTTTTGGAGCTCCCCAGGAGCTGACAAGAGGCAGCCCTTGTCTGCCTTTGCCGTGCTATTCTACCAGGTGGAATTTTCCAATGCTCACCATTGCTTCCTTTTACTTTTAACCTTCAGTGATCATGTTGGCACTTATTTCATTTTCGACTTTCATAGTACTGACCCATGAAACTCTGACATACAGCATCAATGGATTAAAGTAAAAAAAAAAAAAATTCTCATTTCTAAAATGGTATTTCTGCAACTACATAATATTTGTTACAGAGTAGTTAAATGACATTCAGTACATTAAGTATCCCCTGCTAGATGGTTTTGATCTGGTCCTACTACACTTTTCTATAAAAACCCTCAGAAATTGCTTTTAAGAAACAAATGAAAAATAGGGACAGTTGTCATTCTGCAGCCACCATTAGCATCCATGATCTTTCCTTTTCTCTGTTATTCATTATTTCAACTGGAAAGCTCAAATATCACATTCTTCATCATTCTTTACCTGATTTCCACATCAGAATTAACATTACTTCAGCTGGTTTTCCCATAAGCTTACACTATCTCATAGCATGGTATATGTTGTCTTGAATTATACCTCCTTGTGAATTTTTTGTGATGATTAGATATTTTATGTTATGGCCCACTCCCACCCCCTTATTCTGGTAGCGGATCCCTGGAGAGATGTTGGTTGAATCACTAGAGTCATCTCATTAAGAAGGAGGTTGACCAGATTAAATGTTATCTTTGATTTCATATTGTCTGTTAGTTGTACAAAAGCACAGCTTTTGTTATGAAAAAAAGAAAAAAAAGGTTTAACAATCATCCTATAAACACTTTTAGTTTCATCAATGCCATTCAGGGTGTTTCGAAACAAAACACTAGAGAGACCTCAGTATTAAGATAAGGAAAAATAAAATATCAGCATAAACTGTCAGGGTAGTATAATGAAAGAGCAAGCCCAGGGTCTGAAGACTTATGCAATTATGGCTCTGATATGATTGATCCTTCTCCAAGTGGCATACACTGCCTCAGTCAGCTGTGTTTTTGATCAAATTAATACAACAGATGAGATCATTTGTGAAAGCTTGCCCCATCTTGATTTGCTAATTTTGGTTATGAATAAAGGGAACCAAAAGCACTTGAATTTTAAACTCATGGTATGTGAATAAAACTACAGTCACAAAAACTCTTGCAACTAAATGTGGGGGATTTACTGAATTAAATGACCACATATCCTGGCTCTTTACAGCTAGTCCTCATTTATGCTTCTCTCTTGGTGTCCCATCTAGTTTAGCATTTTGCCTGAATTTGTTTTAATATAGTGAGGTATTATTAGTAATAGTTATATAAGTCAGAATTGATTTGGTAGATTGTCATTATAACCTCTGCCATGATCTCCTCTAGTGGTGTATATGGTATCCATATTCTGGACAAAGTTTTTGCTTTTATCACATGAATAAGCACAAAAGAAGATCAACAATAGCCTGTCTCTTCCCAACAGTCCAAGTGGCAAGGTAATCAAAGCCTCTGCTTTAAGATTAGAGGTAGAGGTGCTCACCTGTAAAATAAGTGCTTTCATGTGACCAGTCTTGGCTAACAATAAGACAGGATGGCCCCTGTCAGCCAGTTGAAGCGCAAGCTAGCGCTCTGTGCCCAGACCAGCAAGACACACAAGCCACATTAGGCCACTTTTTGCCAGGGTCATTGGAAAAAAACAATTATATTTAGAGTGAATAAGATATGTGAGTGAGATAGAGGTGATGCAGTCTTGTCCTAGAATGTGTGGTCAGAATGCTTGCGCTACAGTGCTTTTGCCAATTTTTGCATGGTGAAATCTCAATTATGTTAATTTTTTTGTTTGGTTGCATCATACTGTTCTTTTTGTTGTTGTTGTTGTTTGTTTGTTTTGTAAAGATTGTATTTATTTATTTAACAGACAGAGATCACAAGGAGGCAGAGAGGCAGGCAGAGAGAGAGGGGGAAAGCAGGCTCCCCACTGAGCAGAGAGCCCAACACAGGGCTCGATCCCAGGACCCTGAGATCATGACCTGAGCCGAAGGCAGAGGCTTTAACCCACTGAGCTACCCAGACACCCCTCCATACTGTGTTTTTAATTTTTTTTATTTTACTTTTTAAAATAAGCATTCTTATTCTAGAGTGAATTTAGGTTTGCAGAAAAGTTGTAAAGATAGTACAGAAAGTTCACAGATACCCCAGACCCAGTTTCCCTTATTTACCAACTTCTTATATTAGTATGAGACATCTGTCACAAGTAATTTGCTGATATCATTTTTAACAAAAATTATTTTTAACAAAAATCCATACTTTCAGATTTTCTTAGTTTTTAAATAATGTTCTTTTTCTATTTCAATAATCCCTTTGGGATACCATAACACACTTATCAAGTCTCCTTAGTCTTCTCTTGACTGTGACAGTTTCTCAGATTCCCTCTCTCTTGATGGCTTTAGCAACTTTTCAGGAGTACTGACATTTGATAGAATGCTCCTTAACGGGGATTTGCCTCATGTCTTATTTTTGTCCCATGAGTTGATTGGATGGATGGATTTGTGAGAGGAAGACTGTACAGTGCTGTTATCATAACATCCTATCAAGAGTACCTACTATCAACATGACTTCACTCTAAATATTTTAATTGAAGTATAGTTGATGCACAGTATATTATTTTTAGATGTTTGACACAGTGATTCAACAATTTTATACATTATGCCATGCTAAGTGTGGTTACCCTCTGTCACCATGCAAAGTTACTAGAATATTACTGATTTCTCTCTGTTAATGTTGATGCTGATCATGAGATAGTTTATGTTGGGTTTTTCCACCATAAAGTTTCTCTTCTTTCTCTCTTTCCATATTGATCTCTTTAGAGGGAAGTCACTATGCACAGGTACTTAAGGAGTAGAAAGTTATGTTTCATTACCTTGATGACAGAATGTCCATATCAATTTCTGTATATTGTTCTGCATGTGATACTTGTCTATTCTCCTTTATTTGTTTATTTAATCACTTTTTATATCAGTGTGGGATCACACATATTCACTTTATATGTCGGATTTTAATCCAACATTATGTACTTAGTTCTCAACCTATTCCATCTTTGGCTATTGGGGTCCCTTTTACCTTATGGCACACCATTATTGTGTTTATTTTTGAGTGCTTCCTTACTTTGTGGCACTACAGATACTGGCTAACCCTCTGTATTTCCTTGTCCAGTATTAGAATCAGACACTTCTCCTAAGAACTTTGATTCCCTATGTTGGAAAATGTAATTGGAAACCAATATCTAAGTGCTAGGTGTGTTTATTGCTTCCGTATTGTCACTGCTTCTAGGAATTTTCAGAGGACAGAGAAAACATATATGTGCATACAAACTTATGTTCATATATGTATATTAAGTATTTATAGCTTAAATGTTTGTGTATGTATCTGTCCATCTGTATCTATGGTAAGCGAAACATGAGTTCATGTTGATATCTTTAACACTATTCCCTAACCCTGTTATTTTTTATTGTAACTTCCCACTTCAGCAGCACAAAAATCTGGCTCCTACCATTCACCATCCATTTACTTAATTTTTAATTTGAGTATACAGATATAGTGGCTTTCAAATTAATAACTCACACCTCCATGGGAAATCCTTTTTTGACCAGAGTACATTCCTTATGTTCAGCTCATTTTGCTTTTAGTTTTATAAACTCTACTCATTTCCAAAGTTACTTGGGTCAGCACCTTTTCTCCTCACCCCTTCAGTAAGATTGTTTCATACATTTGTGATACAGTTTCCTTCATCACAATCTGTATTGAATCATTGGATAGTCCGACCTCCTCAAAGATTGTTTAAATTTATACACATTAGGTTCATTCTTTCTGTTGTAAAGTGCTTTGGGTTTTAACACGTGCCTTATTGTCTGGTATCCACCATTACAGCATCATACAGTACAGTTTCATTGTCCTATAAGAACCCCTGTGCCTTACCAACTGAACCAACTCCCCACCATCTGGCAACCACTCATCCGTTTATTGGCTCTATGGCTTTGTCTTTGTCAGCATGTAACTTTTCAAATTGGCTTCTTTAACTTAGCAATATGCATTTAAGATGCATCCACATCTTTGTATGGCTTGATAGCTCAATTCCTTTTTTTATCACTGAATAGTCTTCTATCACATGGAAGAACAACAGTGTATTTTTCTATTCATCTATTGAAGAATATCTTGGTTGTTTTCAATTTAAGGGAAATTATGAAAAAAGCTGCTATGAACATTCACATGTATTTTTTGTATAGTCATAAATTTTAAAGTCAATTGGATAAATATGTGGGAGCGTGATTGCTGTATTATATGGTAAGACAATGTTTTACTTTGTAAGAAACTACTGAGCTGTCTTCCAAAGTATATAAATTTTGCAGTCCCATCAACAATGAATAAGAATTTCTATTGCCCTGCATCTTCCCTAACAATTGGAATTGTCAAGTTCCTGAATGTTAGCCATTCTAATAGGTGTGTAGTGGTATCTCATTGTTTTAATTTGCATTTCCCTAATGACAAATGCTATTGAGCAGGTTTTTATATGCTTATTTGCCATCTGTGTATCTTTTTGTTGATGTGTCTATTCAGATCATTTGCTCATTTTTAATTGGATTGGTTTTCTTTATTGTTGAATTTGAAGGGTTCTTTGCATATTTTGAATATAATTCTTTTATTAGATATGTGTTTTGCAAATGTATTCTCCCAGTCTGTTGGTGTGTCTTTTCATACTCCAGGAGTATCTTTTGCAGAGTAGGATGTTTAATTTTAGTAAAGGCCAACCTATGATTTTCTTTTTCTTTCATGAATCATGCTTTTGCTGTCATATCTAAAAACTCCTCATATCGGGGGTGCATGGGTGGCTCAGTTGATGAAGCTTCTGACTCCTGATTTCACTTCAGGTCATGACCTGAGGATCCAGCAAGCCTGGCACCGGGCTGCATTCTCAGCTGGGAGTCTGCTTGGGATTCTCTCTGCCCCGCCCATGCTCATGCACTCTCTCTTTCTCCCAAATAAATAATCTTCAAAAAAACAAAACAAAAAAATTAAAAAAAAAAAAAACCTCTTCACCAAACCCAACATCACTTAGATTTTTTTCTTATATTTTCTTCTCAAAGTTTTATAGTTTTGCATTTTACATTGATACCTATGATCTATTTTTACATTAATTTTTGTAGAAGGTATAAAGTCTCTGACTTCATTTTTGTTGTTTATAGACCTGCAATTATTCCCTCATCATTTGGTAAAATGACCATTTTTTTTCCACTGAACTGTTTTTGCCCCTTTGTCAAAAATCAGTGAACTATACTTGCATGAGTCTCTCTATTGGTTTTTATTCTGTTCCATTGGTTTGTGTCAGTTCTTTATCTAATACCATGCTGTCTTGATTACTTTAAACTGATAGTCTTGAAATCAAATGGTATGAACTTTATTCTTCTTTGGTATGGTGTTGGCTATTTTGGACTTTTGCCTTCCATATAAATTTTAGAATCAGTTTACTGTTAGGCATAAAATAGCTTGCAGGGGGTTTGATCAAATCTATTGATCAAGTTGGAAGAGCTGACATCTTAACAATATCAAGTTTTCCAACCCATAAACACAGAATATCTCCACTTTTATCTGGCTCTTTGATTTCTTTGGTCAGTGTTTTGTAATTTTCTGCATAAAGACCCTACAGATATTTTGTTAGATATATACCCAAGTATTTCAGTTTGTCAATGTCCTTAATATGTTATTTTTTATTTCCAATTTTAGTTGTTTATTGCAGGTATAATTAAGCAAATGTATTTTCTATATTAACTTTATATTCTGCAACCATGTTATACTCCCTCATTTAACAAGTTATTTTGTACATTTTTTTAAAAAAGATTTTATTTATTTATTTGACAGAGATCACAAGTAGGCAGAGAAGCAGGCAGAGAGAGAGAAGGAAGCAGGCTCCCTGCTGAGCAGAGAGCCCGATGCGGGGCTCGATCCCAGGACCCTGAGATCATGACCTGAGCTGAAGGCAGAGGCTTAACCCACTGAGCCACCCAGGTACCCCTATTTTGTACATTTTTAAAGATGACATAGATAATCATGTCATTTACAAAATAGACATTCTTATTCTTACCAACTTGTATAGCATTTTTGTTCTTGTTGTTTTTGTAGTTAAAAAAGGCTTCCGATATGATTTTGAACAAAGAGTGGTGAGAGAGGACATCATTTCTTAATCTTGGAGGACAAAAATGTGAGTCTGTTGTTGTTATTACATATAATATTATTTGTAGATTTTTTGCAAATGTCCTTTAGCAAGTTGAAAAAGTAACCTTTAATTTCTAGTTTGATGAATTTTTATAGTAAAATTTTGGTTTTGTTAAAAGCTTTTTCTCTATCAATTGATCTGATCATTCTTTGATTATTCTTTGCCCTATTGGTAAAATTGTATTGCATTGACTAGCTTTTGAATATTGAATCAGACTTGTATTTCTGGAATAAATCCAAGTTGGAACTTGGTATGGTATATAATTCCTTTTACACATTGTTGGATTGTTTGTTAACATTGTGTTGAGTATTTTTGCGTCTGTGTTTATGAGAAATATTGGTCTGTAGTTTTCCTTCTTGTAATATATTTATCTGATTTTGGTATTAGAGTAATACCTCACAGAAGAGTTAAGAAATATTTCCTTTCCTTCTATTTCTAGAAAAGACTATGGGGGAATTAGTATCCTTTCCTATTAAGAGTTCGGTAGAATTCACCAGTGAAACCATTTACGCTTGATGCTTTATTTTTTTCCTAAGTTATATTGATTCAATTTGAAAAATAGATATAACTTTCTTAAATACTCCTCTTTAAGGGATATCTGTGTCTTGCAAACCTTTTAGTTGTAATCTGCTGCTATGCTGGGATCTATTGGTGAGGTGGTAAAGTATAAAGAAGAGACAGTATTCTATATTCTTATAACTAAATCTCTCTCTCTCTCTCTCTCTTTTTTTTTTTTTTTTTTAAGTGGGCTTGTGTTTCTGGGATATGACTATCACAGGTATTTCCTAGCTCTTGCTTGCTACCTCTTTAGTGATACGAAAACACAGGAGAGGGTAGGAACACAATTCCAGGACTTTACTTTGAATTTGGATGGGGGGACAATTAAATCATTATTGGTAATAACTAACTGATGTAAATCTGGTGTCATTTAAATCTTTGTTAAGGTTCTTATCTGCTATTGGGTTCAATAAATTAATAGTTATATTTCATTTGTGATAAAAATATGTGAAATTAAGAAATTATCTTACAATATAAGCAAAACGTCTTTCTTTACCCAGTGATATAAAATATACTTTTTCCAAAAGCACAATTCAATAGTTGTAGTAAACCAAAAGGTAATAAATTAAAAAGACCTATGATTTGGCAGCACCTAAATTACAATTCATTTAGTGTTACATCAAAATAAAGATAACATTTTAGAGACTTCCATCAGTAAAATTATTTATCAAAGGAATGGAAATAGAATATGATACTTGGATAAATATTTGCAATGGAATATTTAAACATTTTTATTTGAAGTAAATTGGAATCTGGAAAAGTCCTCCTTTAGCTTCATTTGCTCTGAGCTTATCAGGCATATTAGTTCTTAGATAAGAATTTTTTTAATTAAAAATGTTATGATCTACAGAGAAGTGCTAATTGAAGATGTACACTTTTGATTATTCATTAAATGTAGATTTACAGAGGATAGTGGACATATTTGAGTGAGGCAGGCCATTAAAATCCACTCATCAAAAAAAGCTGTATTTTTCAGAAATGTTTTCTAAAACTGACATGGTATTAGAGATCTCAACTGTGACTAAGAAATTGATTAAAGTATGTGAATATTCTATGTTGTTTTTGGTCTGGATTATCTTTTTAAGTTTTTATTTAAATTCCAGTTAGCTTACAGTATAATATTAATTTCAGGTATACAGTAGGATGATTCAGCACTTTCACAGAACATCCTGTGCACATGACAAGTGCACTCCTTAATCCCCATTAGCTATTTAACCAATTCCCCTTGGTAACCATCAGTTTGTTGTCTGTAGTTAAGAGTTTCTTTCTCTGGGTGCCTGACTGGCTCAGTTGGAAAAGCATGAGACTCCTGATCCTGGGGTCATGAGTTTGAGTATCACAATGGGTGTAAAGAGTACTTAAATAAATAAATAAACTCTAAAAAAAAAAAAAAAAAGTGTTTCCTGATATGCTTCTCTTCTTTTTCCCCCTTTGCTTGCTTTTGCTTCTTAAATTCCACATATGAATGAAATAATATGGTGTTTGCTTTTCTCTAACTGGTTTTATTTCACTTAACATAATATTCTGTAGCCCCTTCCATGTCTTTGCAAATGGTGGTCTAGATTATTTTTAATGTTCTGACAAAATTTTAAAAAATTTTCCTTTAATGTATATGGACTTATTTTTGGAAGAAATTTAGTTTTGAAATTAGATTTTGAATAGAGTTATTTTATAGATTCAATATAATCACTCAACCAAGTAAATAAATATTTAGAAAAAATGCAATTTTTACTATTTGTGGCAGTCTTTCCACTATTGAAAGTGTTTGTAGAATAAATTATGCAATTACCCTATTTATTGAAGACATATACAATGAAGTCTAAAGAGTGATATCTAAAAAATGTATTTGTGGGGCGCCTGGGTGGCTCAGTGAGATTAACCTCTGCCTTTGGCTCAGGTCATGATCCCAGGGTCCTGGGCTTGAGCCCTGCATCCTGCTTCCTCCTCTCTCTCTGCCTGCCTCTCTGCGTACTTGTGATCTCTGTCTGTCAAATAAATAAATAAAATCGTTAAAAAAATAAAAATAAAAAAATAAAAATGTATTTGCAAATTATTTTTGTTGGGCTTTAATATTTAGTCATATGAAACTATTAGGAACCACAGATTACATGGTAATCTTTGTCAATTAAAATACAATTTCCTCATATTTAATGCACATCCTCTCAGGATTAAGACTTTTTTTTTTTTAATAACCACTCTAGGTTATAAATATAGGAGTCACTGCTTTCCTCTCTTCAAATTTATCTGTGTCAGCTGGGACTGCCACAGTGAACATAGATGGTCTTTGTAGTGAAAATAAAAATGGAATACAAAACACTGTATGTTTAAAATAATTAATGCTTATTTCACAATCCGAATTCTATTCCAAGTACAAAATATGATCACATTGTGAGAACAACTTGCACTTCAGCTATTTGAAGTCTTGATTATAAATAATAACATAATTAACTAGACTTTGAAACTCCTCTTACCTGGAAAATTAAAACTTTGTGTCTTTGCAAAAACACTATTTTCCACACTATGAGGATTAATATCAGTACAGGGATGGTCATTCACCCTAAAGGACAAAGAGTTTCCAGGTCCTTTCTACACTCATCCACCAAAAGAGGAAGAAGAGACACAAAGATAAGGAGAAAACTTTCTCCTGCTGCATCATCCTTAGTTGTGAAGTGGCTATTCAAATATCCAAACTTTTGGGTTCTCTTAAATATTAAAGTAGAAGAATTATTGGCAGAGAGGCCAAAGGCGCTGGGGATGTAAAAAAATGAAGTGCACCATCCATTTGAAATGCAATGAGTAATTTGCCGACTGTTGACGGTGATGGATGTTGAAAGTCCCTTAGTCGGCACTAGCCACTTGGCTGAGAGGCAAATTGGGAATGCAAGGCAAGCTCAGAGCTGGGCAGGCCATCAAAATAAATAAGTAAAAAGAAAGGGCACTAAAAGGCACTGGATTGTTAAGATGAAGAGTTGTAATAAATGATGATGTCAGTGATAAATTAAGGTTGTTTATACCATGGTTAGAATTTCAGGGAGGGAAACAGATTGGAAAACTCAGCATAAAGTATTAGAAACCAGTTTTCATTATGCTAAGGTTCAAAAGGAAACTTTTAGGAGAAATGCAAAGTTAAAATTTAGGTGATACCAGAGGATATTACAAATTAATATCTGTTTCTAGTTATTCTTCAGATACCGATGGAGCTTGATTGCCAAAAGAAAAGTCTGTATCAGAAAGTCAGGATACACTGTAGTCAAAGTTTATTAGTTAGAATAAAATTTCATAAACCTTCCCTGGAGAAGTTTATTATCTTATATATGGCTGCCACCAACCTTCTATGACCCCTACTCACTCTGAAATCGATGTTTTCTATGTGTTGTTAAGATACGCCAAAAAGTATTTGGTTCTTTTGGTTCATTATGCCAAGTCAGTCAACTACTTGCTAATATCTGCCTGCATGTTCCTACCTATGTGTTGAGCTTTGTATTAGTCACTAATGGAAAAAACAAAAACAAAAACAAACAAACTCCACTTTCAAAAAACTTTCCATCTAGTGTAGTGATTTTGAAAAATGTTTATTGTAATTTCAACAATTTATTTTAGAATGCTTGAAAGAGAATTAGACCAAAGTATACTTTTAAAAATCATGATCTAATATGGCAGTTTTTGTGTGGAGACTGTCCTGTCAGGTAAGGGAGGCCCTGGAGGCCCACAATTTGGATGGAGACACAGGGGATTGAAGACAACGGGTCTGTCCTTGGGGCAGGATTTCAGAACTCTTCAGTTTGCATGTCATCAAGAAAAACCCAAAGGGGATGTCCTACAAATCAAGAGCCTAGACAGTTGTCTAAGTTAAATCACAGCTGAGGAAAAAAAAATGGAAACAAAGCAGTTAGACTGAAACTAAAGATACTAGAAAAGAACAAATTGAATTTTGAGCATTGGATAAGAGGCAGAGTTTACAAAATAAATTAAGGAGCTAGGATGCAGTATTAGAGGTTTGTCACATGCCTGTGACCTCACCCATAAATGTGGAGAGAACTTTGAGGGATACCAAATAGATAAGGAGGAAGATCTATGGAGGAAGATCTATCTCATCTATGCAATAGAGGAGTCCTTGAGACAAAATTTAAATGTCTATACAAATTTCTTAAATAAGCAAAGCCTAAATTAAACATAATACCCTAACATTGATACTTTTTTCTCCTACCGTAAATTTGATAGAAATAAAATATAACAAATATATTGGTTTCTGTTTATATTTTTTATCTTGATTTAATTTTATTGTACTTTTGCCTTAATTTTTCAGATGATCCAAAATAACATATGATCTAGGTAATTATTCTTAGTGTTTATCCAACATTTTCCTTGTATGGCCCTGCTCCTCCTTCCATCTGGATGTTCAATTTGGACCAATACACAGACTCACCCTATTGTAGATTATAAACCCCCATCTTTTGAATGCATGCATCCTGGAATTTCTTCTCTTTCTTTCTTTCTTTTTTTTTTTTTTTCCCATTTTTTTTTTCTTTTTTAACCATAGGTTTTAGTGTACTTTTTTTTCCATTTTATTTTATTTTATTTCTTTTCAGTGTTCCAGAATTCATTGTTTATGCACCACACCCAGTGTTCCATGCAATACGTGCCCTCCTTAATACCCACCACCAGGCTCACCCAACCCTCCATCCCCTCCCCTCCAAAACCCTCAGTCTGTTTCTTAGAATCCACAGTCTCTCTTGGTTTGTCCCCCCCTCCAATTTCCCCCAACTCACTTCTCCTCTCCATCTCCCAATGTCCTCTGTATTATTCCTTATGGTCCACAAGTAAGTGAAACCATATAATAATTGACTCTCATTGCTTGACTTATTTCACTCAGCATAATCTCTTCCAGTCCCGTCCATGTTGATAAAAAAGTTGGGTATCCATTCTTTCTGATGGAGTCATAATACTCTGTTGTATATATGGAACATATCTTCTTTATCCATTCATCTCTTGAAGGGCATCTTGGTTCTTTCCACAGTTTCGCGATTGTGGTCATTGCTGCTATGAATATTGGGGTACAGATGGCCCTTCTTTTCAATACATCAATATCTTTGGGTACATACCCTGTAATGCAATTGCAGGGTCATAGGGAAACTCTATATTTAATTTCTTAAGTAGTCTCCACACTGTTTTCCAAAGTGGCTGCATCAACTTGCATTCCCACCAATACTTTAAGAGGGTTTTCCTTTCTCTACATCCTCTCCAACACATGTTGTTTACTATCCTGTTCATTTTGGCCATTCTCACTGGTTTAAGGTGGCATCTCAATATGGTTTTGATTTAAATCTCCCTGATCAGCCTGGAATTTTTCTACTGCTGAAGGAACTGGTGTCCCTGAGGGAAGCTCTCATAGTAGGTGTGTTTTATGCTTGAGGCTTCTTTTATTCTCCACTATGTTCATTAATTTATTTTTCATTAAAACTATAATTTCTTTCTAGAACTGAAGCAATGACTTCAACCTTATATTATGTGACTGGCTTCACAGAGGTGATTCTGAGACGCAGGTGGGGAGAGCAGCTTTGCTCCATGCCAATAACCTAGATTAACTTTGGCTCTCCCAAAATTACTTCAAACAGTCTTTCCAATACAAAATATCCTGAGTAAAAAGTCCCCTAATGCCCCTATCCAACCAAATGCTTACATCTTGCCTAATTCATCCCAGCTGCTTAGTTGAAGTTGAATATTATTTCATATTCTGAAAATATAATAATTTTGGATGGAACTTTGATTGTTGCCTGATATCTGCTCTTGGTATCCTGCTCTTTTCCACTCAATAATTTCTCTGAGACCTGTAGCTCCTAAGACTAGTTTATTTAAGCCCAACTTGATATTTCCCTTGTAACATAAGAGTTCTATGGTTATAACTGAGGGAGGACATTCTACAGCTTAGTGCTCTCCCCCAACTCTGTTCTCTCTGGCTTTTTTTCTATCTCCATTGATCTTTCAGCCCCTTTTAAGCCCATTGAGTCATTCTACCACCATCTGCCTAAACAAATATGAAGCATAATCTCAATACATTGATTTTATGAAGTATTTTTTGATTTTTAGAAAATATAGTGTACATGTAAACATGTTTTTACATTATGAATTGTGTTGATTAACATTATTTCTAAATTGGGGGTCCTCCAAAGAAAATTAATGCTTCTGTCAGACACAAGTACTTTACCCTTCTGAATTTTTTTTTGAAAAGGACTTTATAAATATAATATCTTAAAGAGATGCAAAGTAACAAGAACAACATAGCAAATAATAAAAATAGGAAAGCAGAAAGCATCTTCTTTCAAAGCATTTGTTCTTGACCTAGAAATCATGCAATGTGTGTTTGTCTCTAAGGATACATTCTGTGCAACAGAATTTTTTCAGTCCAACCTTGAACATGTCTCAGCACTAGTCCTTTAAACCTCAGAAAATGTTGTGATAAGATACAGCATGTGAGTTTGAGGGTGCCTGTGCATGTGTGTGTCTGTTAAGTCTATGCCACTGTCTTTGCCTATTCCTATTTCAGCTTGCTGAGCTACTTGAAAAGAATTATTTTGAAACACAAAGGGCTTTTTCATTTCTCGCCAGTGATTACCCACCGATTCATTCACACCTGAGAAAACATGAAAAGTCATAGACTCTGACTCTCTCCGTATTACTGTTTAGATGATAGTTGTTGGCTACACTGTGAAATTTAACAGAAGAATACTAGAATCTCATTGTATTGCTTATCTCTCAACTTATGGCTCTATTTTCTCTCAATTTCCTACTCCCAAACTTCAACTGAACATTAGAAATGTAAGTATGTTTTGAACTTCAAAATCAAAGTAAGACAGTAGAACAAAGAATAAATATATGGAGACATGAGGGAAAAATCAGCCGAGAGCAACAGGAATTGATAGTTTTAATGTATACAATATGTCTATCAGTTTGTAATCTACTCCACTTGGTCCTCAGTATAGTCCCACTGAGGAAGTATTATTTACTCACTGTAAAGGAAAAAAGAAAACAAGGTCCTAAAATTTTAAGAAATTTTCCTCCGATTACTTCAGAGGGAGAGAGGCAAAATTTGAACAACAGTATAGTGTGTTTCCAAAGTTATCGCTCTACCACATGCTTATCTCTAAGAACACTGTGCTCAGTCAGGCCCTAGTCTTATACTTCATGTTCTTGCACAATCCGCCATTCTTTAAGCATGCTAATGATTTTTTAAATATAGTCCAAAACTTGTTTCTTCAGCAGATTTCATGGATTCTCCCACAGAAGTTACCAATAACAGAGTTCTTTCTTTTCTCCTTTGAACCCTAAGTACTCATCATTGGCACACCACTTGTAATTTGTATGGTATCCTACATTGTTATAACTTTTCATGGGGGTTGCCTTTCTCTTTAGTGGGGTTGCAAATTCCTTCAGTCTAAAGCTGAGTATCTGTCAATCAACAGGTAATCACTGAGATCTTCCTATGATTGAAACATTGTGTAATGTGAAATGGTGGATAAAACAATCTCAGCAGTAGATAAATGAGTCTGAAAAGAAAGTGCCTGTCTCAGTATACAAATAGCACAGTAATCCTAAATTACATAGCACAACAACACTCAGGGTTTATAAAGGTAAACCTCTCTCCTCACAGTTACTGGTATGTAAATTGACTGTTCTTCAACTTCAGGCTGCAGTTTGGTCCAGACTGGCTCCTGCTAGGTAGGGTATACCTCATTCTAGGTCCAGGCTGAAGGAGCTCTGTATGGGGAATTCCTTTCCTTAGGGACTTAACTACCATGTTTGTCATCCCAAAAGGGTTTATCTATTAATACCCACCTTCCCATAAATTACAAAATTTTTTATAGTAATAAACATAAAATAATCATGTATTAATCAGTAATAATCAGTATTTTATTGTACAAATTAAGCAGATAAAATTCTAACTCAATAGAACTTTTTATATTAAAACTAAAATTTGCATTTGCAAAGCCACAAATTTACTCCTCAAAATTTGTTCTTTTCACTTTCTTTTTTTATTACAAATACATACTCTAAGTGGTTCCTTACAATGGCAGAAATAAAATAACTCAGGTTATATTTCTAACAATTTTGTAATAATTATAAAACTATCATTTAAGGGGCACCTGGGGGGCTCAGTGGGTTAAGCCTCTGCCTTCGGCTCAGGTCATGATCTCAGGGTCCTGGGATCGAGCCCCGCACTGGGCTCTCTGCTCAGCAGGGAGCCTGCTTCCCCGCTCCCCCCTGCCTGCCTCTCTGCCTACTTGTGATCTCTCTCTCTGTGTCAAATAAAACAAAAACAAACCCAATACTATCATTTAAAAAGAATTTAAAAGAATCTACTGGTTAGAAGTAGGGATATGTAATATGAGAGTAGTAGAAGACTCAAACTGCTTCTGAAGTGAGTGAAATTGAGTGTGATCTTAACAGATTATGAATTTATTCAAAATAAATCCATATAGCTTGGTCTGCTGTGTTGGTTGCTGACTGTAACTGCAGTAATTATCTGGAAACTTAACAAAAGTTTCTCTCCTTTTTTTTTGTTTTAGGGGGAAGGAGGGTGGGTAGGGGCTATACTCCATTCTTGCTAAATCTCTCTCTGCTTCTGTGGTACATATACAGAATTCCTAGAGTCAACCTTCACCACACGGTCTCAGTTCCAACCTCTATTCATATCATGCCCAATATTGGTCACAACAGGTGATATGGCCAAGCCCAAAGCCAAGATGTAAGGAAGTATACTTTTTCTATGATGAGATCATGGCACAATATGAGACAAAAATTGAGATGAATACTTTAATTCAATCTAGTAAATAATAAAAAATAAGTGATGTAATTTTTAACTGAAGAATATTTAACTTGCAGAGAAAAAAATATTTGGCTGTAAAAGGATCTCTTAGTTCAGGAAAATATTTATAATTATGTATAACTGAGCATACATTCATAAGAGTGTTTTTTATACACTACAAGATTCACAAAATCATATATTGAGTATATAAAATGAATTCTTCTTTCTGTGGATCTTTTTTCCTCAACCATATCTCATGGAGTATACCTTGGAGTAAAGGTATAAAGAGTAAATATCCAGTAAGCTATTAACTAGCTAAAGTGTATATAGAAGTGCTAATTAATTCTTATTTATAGAAATTATAGGGGCACCTGGGTGGCTCAGTTGGTTAAACATCTGCCTTCAGCTCAGGTCATGATCCCAGGGTCCTGGGATTGAGTCTCATGTCTACCTTCCTGCTCAGTGGGGAGCCTTCTTCTCCCTCTCTTCCCTGCTCCTGCTCTCTCTCTCTCCCTCTCTCTCTCTCAAATGAATAACTACTATGCATGTTTTGAATAACAAAGAAAGAAATTAGAAACTAAATGCAAAGTATTTGTTTCTTGAACAAATAAAACAAAAGTTAGTATTTATTTGTCAGCTCCTTTATAGTTGTTGAAGTCTTTAAAAGTATTACTCGTAGGGGCACCTGGGTGGCTCAGATGTTGGGCAGCTGCCCTCGACTCAGGTCATGATCCCAGGGTCCTAAGATCAAACCCTTCATCGGGCTCCCTTCTCAGCAGGAAGCCTGCTTCTCCCTCTCCCACTCCCCCTGCTTGTGTTCCCTCTCTTGCTGTGTCTCTCTCTGTCGAATAAATAAATAAAATCTTCAAAAAAAAAAAAAGTATTATTTGTAGAACATTATAAAACAAAGAATTTGCATTCTTAATGGATATCTTACATTTATAAAACTACATGTATGTATAGCTCTCAATTTTTAATTATGATGGTAACCATAGCATAAAGAATTGAAATATACAAACATTCCTTACATTGAATGCTTTATTATCATCGTTCTAGCCACTTCCATTTTTTTTTTTTTCTCAGAGTTCCCTGCCTAGTTTACCCAGAATTGCTGTATCAGGGTTACCTCCTTGTCGTTGGGCTTTTACATCAAGTTTTGGGAATGATGTAAATTCTCTTCATCAGTGGTATTTCTAAAAAGTTTTTTGTTTTGTTTTGTTTTCTATTGCTGCTTCCACAGAATGACCACAATCTTTTTATGACACTATCTTATCTCTGCTGCTCAACTTTTGATGTTTTGTGGTCTTTCTCTGACTTGTGTTATGGTTGCTGAAAGGCTCTTCTGTCTCTGAATTTTTGGATGGTGGTGAGGTTTGGCAATCAGTGTCATTGTGAGTCAAAATGGAGAAAAATCAATTTCACTGAACTCAAGAACTACAAGAAACGTCCAGAGAAGATCCCAGATGGCTGAATTAGCTCTTGGTTGTTACACCTGTTATGTAGACTTCAAAAGCACTCCAACTTAACCAACAGCCCTCACTGAAATTAACATTATTAATTTTACACATTCCGAGTTCTTTCACTCTATGTTTTCTCAAAGATTTTCAAAAATTATTCTTTAGAATGTTGGTGGGATTTCCTAGGAAAAGATACGATGTATGCATTATAAATATAATCCTAGTTATATTAAAACTAAGTAGTATATTGCTACTTAAGCATGTAGTCTTAATATTTTATTCAGTTACTGTAAATGTAGTAAATAATACAACTAAAGGCAATTCCTCTGGGTTTATCACACAAGGACCATTCCAGACAAGTTTTGCTTTAGTTTTTATTCGGCTTTGTTTTCTTTCTCACTCATAATTGTATATCACTATTAGATCAGCAAAGAAAAAGTGAATACTCTTTATTCTTCAGAATATGGGAGATGCCTTAGGAGTGTCCTGTGTACTCTGGGACCTATAATTGCAATGAAGAAAATTGGTTTAGTTAGATTCATTGTAACACTGTGAATCAAGCTAATTGCTGTTTTCAATGTAGACTCCACAATGCTAATAAGACAAGCAAAATAAGTATTTGTTCATTCAACATGTGTTCACTGACCAGTGATGATTTTGGAACCAAAGAAAGGATCAGGGACAAGGAGAGAATTTAATAGAGTAGATTTTTTAAAAAAGATTTTATTTATTTATTTGACAGATATCACAAGTAGGCAGAGGGGCAGGCAGAGAGAGAGGAGGAAGCAGCCCCCTACTGAGAAGAGAGCCCTATGTGGGGTTTGATCCCAGGACCCTAGGATTATGACCTGTGCCGAAGGCAGAGGCTTTAACCCACTGAGCCACCCAGGTGCCCCTACAGTAGATTTTTGATAATGAGACTTTCAAGAAAATCCAAATTTGGAAGGATCACTATAGTAAAGGTCCTGTGTAAGCCAGTAGGAGATTCACAACATGTAGATATCTAAAGAAATTTGAATAGTGCAAGGGTTAGGAGCACTGATCCCCACACAGTTGAGAGCCCCCTTATGATTTTGACATCCCCAAAAGTGTAACTACTCATAGT
Organism: Mustela lutreola; assembly: GCF_030435805.1. Lineage (NCBI taxonomy): Eukaryota > Metazoa > Chordata > Mammalia > Carnivora > Mustelidae > Mustela > Mustela lutreola. The sequence goes on from NC_081290.1 coordinate 14,151,729, forward strand.
CAACTTTTGACTAGAACACTTACTGAAACATACAATCTATTAACTCAAATTCTGTATGTTACATGAATTATATACTGTGTTCTTACAATTAGGTAAGCTAGAGAAAAGACAGTTTTATTAAGAAAATTATAAGGAAAATATATTTATAGTATTATATCATATTTACCCCAAAATTACAATAACTGGACCCACATAGTTCAAACCCATGTATTCTCTTAGTGTTTTTTTATATGTCAAGAGGTCTTCTAAACATTTTACATATTCTCAACTCATTCACTCCTCACAATAATCTTCTGTTAGAGAATATCATTATTCTCGCTCTTTTTTTAAATTAAAAAAACTGAGGGCTACAGAGATAAAGTAACTTGCCCACGATTATCAAACTAACTCTTGCACAATCTAAGATTTGAATCCAGTTTGGTTACAGAGTCTTCCTTAATGAATAAAATGCAAATAAAATTCTTTGCTACTTCATACACAGAGAAATGAATCCTGGCAGGGGTACAACTAAAAGTCTTTCAAGTCTTTTCAAGTAATTTGTATTATCAGATCTTATCTCATGAGAGTAACCGAGAGTGCAGAAAAGTGGTCACTAGAACAATTACTTAAATATCTTCAGAACAAATTGCTTTTTGATGGGAATGGAAGCCAGGATACACAATAGTGAGAAACTTAATAGTTTGTCTCTCTACTTCCATATTTGCACGACTCTTGAAATGATTCACTGATAACACCCTGAAGAATGTTGACAGTCACTTAAACCCATAAATAACTATGTGAGAGATTTATTTATACCGTTGAAAGTACAACATAGTGAAGGAAACAATCGATTTTTGAGATAAAAAGATTCAATTTTTAAGTTCTACAATCTACTATTTCTGATTCTCTTATATAAAACAATGAGTATGATACTTGAATGGGGATGTGGGGTGGGTAAGAAGCCAACTGATTAGCCTTCTCTCCCAATACTTAAAGCAACTAAGAGGTGGATAACTAGGTAAGACGTCAAGTGTCATATGTATTGCTAAATATATCTTAGGTCTAAGATCTTCTAAGGTCTTAGAAGAAAGCATGCAGCAAATGGACAGTCAGGGGCCAGGAAAGGTTGAAGGCCACGAATATGCAGGACCCTTTCTTCACATATCATCAAGAAGAGAAACTCCTCCTTTAGAGAGGAGGGAGTGAGAGCCAGATAGATGGGAAAACACTTTTTTCCACATTACTGGTAAGAATGTTCAAGTTCCTATTTTACTGACTAAGGCAAGAATATGAGTAAAGGGAAAATAAGGATTCTCTTTAGGTTTTGTTTTTTCTCTTAAAATTTTCTTTAAGGATTATCTTTCTGATTTTGTCTTTCTACTCCACTGGACTTTATTTCTAAGCTGGAGGTTGCTTTTCTTCAGGAAGGAGATGGTGGTTGTAGTTTCCTCATTTTCAAGAATTCTTCCAATGTGTCAGTGACTACCCCTTTGTATTTTCTTTTGGAAAAAGTGATGGATGGTTCATCCCTTGCTGAGGAAGACTCTGAAATGCAGCCAACAACAACAAGAACACCAATATCAAACCAGTACTTAAGTCTAGGACCACACTGCACCTTAAGTAAAAAATGTACTCGATTTTCCTTTACATATCAGGTGCAACTTACCAAAGTTTTACAATTGGTTGCACTAAGGATTAAATGGAAGGACTTTAAGGGAGTGTCCATATGGTCAGACACTGACCTCTTGGCTTCTTTTGGCAAGGGTGAGGAAAAAAAAAACAGGTATTCTTTGAAGCACCTGCACCACATTGCCCCTTCCTCCTAACACTCACAATGCTACAATCTCTGAATGCATCAAGATGATTGGGACTGACCCAATTATGCCTTTCTTAGTTATGTCGATCGCCACAAGATACTGGGGTTTCCTAAGTCATTTCTCATCCCACACACTTGAATCTTCAGATTCAACGTGACGTGACACTCAATGTCAGGAATAAGAATGCTAAGAAACTCCTTCCCATTTTCTTTCTTTCTTTCTTATTTATTTATTTATTTGAGAGAGAGTGAGCAAGGGGGAGAAAAGGAGGAGAAGAGAGGGAGAGAAACTCAAGCAGACTCCTTACTAAGCAGGGAGTCCAACATGAGGCTTGGCCTCACCACCCTGAGCTGAGTGGAAATCAAGAGTCTGAAGCTTAAGGGCCTGAGCCTCCAAGGTGCCACTCCTTCCTCTTTTCTAAAACACTTCCAATTTGACCTCTGGAATACACAGTCAGCAAACATTTCTCCATTCTTACCTCTTTAAGGTTTCCTTACTTTTCTTCCTTTAAGTTAAATCTGATACTTTTCTATTTCTCTTGCAGCTCTTTCAAGAGATGTTTGGTTTTTTTCCAAAGCCTTTGAAACCACTAGGCATGGACTTGGAGCGTGAAGCCCCCTTGCTTTCCTGTCGCGCTCTCCCTGCCTGCAGAGATAATGCAACACCAACACACACACAGGTGGATGCACAAGCTCTTGTTTATTCCCTGGTTGATCTTTCTCTCTTTCTTTCTCCTTCCCCTGTGGGGAAGTTCCCTTGCCTTATATAGGGCATAACAGCCAATCACAGAGGTGTTCACATGAACAGGAGGTATCTGGGGCTCGTAGGCAGTGGTGGCATGCGGTGTTCATGTGACGAGCACGAGGTCATGTGTGGCCAGGGCGGATGTTTTTCAGGCTGTCCGTGCTGCTCGGGCTATGTAGCCGGTGCCATCTTAGGGGTGCAACCGGCGCCATCTTAGGGGCTTGACCCCGACAGCTGCCCCTTCTTTATTTATTTGTATGGATAAGAGACCGTGCCTGTCTTAGGTTGGGACGATCAACTTGCGCCCTTACCCGTCATCAAATACTGCAGAGCATGCTGCAGCTTCTGTCTTAGGTTGGTACGCCGTTATCGTCCTCATTACCTGTCATTGACTACCGGTCCATCATGCTAAGCCATACTTGGGGTGAGCTACCATGCTCTGTGGCTACCAAGTCTTGATGTACAGCCTGCCGGTCTCTGGCTAATGTGCGTTGGAGCGCCCTTATCCAACGCAGCGCCAGGAGGAGGACGAAGACCACAATACAGCCGAGTGCAATAATCCCAAACCAGGATTTCCCAAATGCCACCACTGCCTGCATAGTTTGTAGGAATTGGGAGGCCGTGAGAGGGTTGACTCTCGTGGCATTGATCTGCAGAATCTCCATCCGGAGGGAGGCTGTCAGATTGTGGAATTTGGCTGACCAGGTGCCGTTGAGCATCTGAGATAATTCTTGGGAGAGGTTCGCTGCTCGGGAGAGATTAGAATACAAGTTAGATGTGATGCATATGCCCGGTAAGGGCTGGATACAACTGGTGGAGAGAATTTGCGACATTAGGTTCATTTGTTCCTGGAGGAGTTCTACCCTTTGATTGAGGATCATTACGAGTGATATACAAGGGGGTTGAAAGGAAGAAGAATAGTTAAAACGAACAAAGAAGCAAAGGCTCCCAGGAAGGAGTAAGGAAGTGATGTTGTAAGCTGCTTCGGTGTTCTTGTATGGTAGAGATGGAAAGCCGGTACTTACATTGGTAGAGAAAAACAAAGGAAAAACTGTCGAGTTGTTAGAGAGAGGCAGAGGAGCGGGCCAGGCTTGCACCATGGCCCATAATTGTACTTCTCTATTCCGCCATGGTTGAGTCAAAACACTGAAGGGTAGGATGAGTATCCACAGTAGGCATAGGGGGTCCATCGTTGTCAGTTGCTGAATTCAGGGATGTGTGTAATATCCATATCATGACCACTCATTGCAAAATCCATTCACTTTATCTCTAGCAGAAGCAAATTACTTGATTATAACCCTCCATTACCTCAATAAACTTCTCATCCCTAGACCTGCAAAGTTAGCAAAGTCAAGTACAGAATACCTAAGACGGTAGAAGAGGTAAAAAGGCATAGAGATGTTGGGTAGTCCCTCAGTTCTGGATACTGCATAGCAGCGCAATATCAAATGAGCAATGACAGATAGCAACTATCCTAATTTGGGTCAGTACAACAGCCAAAATACTTTGTAAACTCTTTCTTTGGTTCTTTCTGGAGATCAAATCAACACTCTTCTGATTAAACAGCATGTGAGGAGCTTAAGAGCAACTGAAGTGTTTAACAATATTTACTTATCTAACATCTTTTACCAAAAAATTGTACTAAAAATAATACTAATCATAACCCATACTAACATGAACTGGTACTAACATAAACTGCAAAGGCCAAGAACAGAAATTAGGAGTTGTGTGATACTGAATAGTATATGTGAACTGAAGACTCTGCTGCCTTGTATAGCACCAAGTATACTTTCCTCTAATAAATCCAAACTTAGGCACAAGAACTCAGTGTTAACAGGATTTCACCTTTTCTTACTATGTTTTATTTGTATTTGTACCTAATTTTTACTGAAACTTAATTTATTGAAATTTAATTTTTAAAAGATATTATTTAGAAAATGGTCTTACCCAGAGAAAATTATAGTGACATATATTTTAGATATTACATTATTATGTTTGATTTAAATATTAGATTAAAAGTCTATAGTATCACATATACCAATTATTTAAGCTGTCTTTCCATTTGAGATGAAAGACTTATGCTAAGCTATACTCCTCACCTTCTCTGTGACTAAGAGCTGAATTGCGAGATATATACCTACAAGAAGTGGCAATCTGTAGCTATGAAGAGTTCTGTGTAAATGTGAAAAGTTAAGGGACCTATAAAAGGATTGAACTCCCATCCTTAGCCACATTAGCACCATGCTCCAACTGAGTTAACTGGTTCAAAGTGTTAGATAAGACAGTGATAACTAAAGAAATAGGAACAAAGAAAGGTTCTATTTCATCATTTAAGGTTTCACAGAGATGACACAGGTTTACTATTCAAATTCTCACCTCCTGAAAAACAACTTCTTAAATAACTCTCAAGAGGGGTTCCGTTAGCTTTCAAAAGTGCCCGCAAGGGGCTCTCCATTCAGAGTCTAGAAATTTCCGACCCCATTATCTTTACCTTTACAATCATGATCCGCGAACATACAGCTGCTGTCCCTTTGTGGTTGCTCTTCAGCAAACTTCTAACCTTTCCTTTGTGGTCATCCTAGTGACGTGCAATATGATGAGGGGGAAAAAGTACTCATGTATTGCCTTCTCTCACCTTCTCCCTAAAATGTTAAGTTTTAAAAGCTGCACAACTTCTATTCCATGAAATCTTCCTGTTAGAACTACCACTTCTAAAAATCAACAAAATGGAAACATTGTATTTCACTCTGACAAAACTGTTCAATGTGAGATCAATGCACATAAAATTAAAACGTTAAATATACCTCAATATTATCAGTAAATCAGAACATATCTCAACCAGTATCAGAATTTCTACCTTCACCGTATCTTTGCTATTTTTAAATATACTCAGAGTTCCCGGGTTTCAGCACCAAATGTCGTGCCCTCCCTGCCTCCAGAGATGACGCAACACCAACACACACAGAGGTCGATGCACAAGCTCTTGTTTATTCCCTGGTCGATCTTTCTCCCTCCCCTGAGGGGAAGATCCCTTGCCTTATATAGGGCATAACAGCCAATCACAGAGGTGTTCACGTGAACAGGAGGTATCTGGGGCTCCTAGGCAGTGGTGGCATGTGGTGTTCATGTGATGAGCACGAGGTCACATGTGGCCAGGGTGGATGTTTTTCAGGCTGTCCGTGCTGCTCGGGCTATGTAGCCGGCGCCATCTTAGGGGCGCCACCGGCGCCATCTTAGAGGCACGACCCCGACACTTTCTGATGCTGCTTTTCAATAAATCTCTGTTCCTTCACTATAAAAGCATTGATTCTGAATATCGCCACCATGCCTCTCTTTGCTGCAGGCATCTCAATCCTTGGAGCACTCGCCCTCATTCCTCGAAGTTTTTAGCTTTGGAATCACTGTCATGTGACCCAGTTTTATGGATTTCCAATATTTATATGATCAATCTGTCAGTAGCCTGTCCTCTCAATTTGGTGTCCTACTCGGATTTTGTCCCCTGTCCTTTCTCACCTGCTCACAAGAAATAGAACAAAATTGTCTCACATACTCCACTGAGTACTTTATAAAGTTGAATACTGTCTTGCTCACAACCGGATCATGACTGCCCAGGTGGAACCAGCGAAAAGGAGCCATTCAATGCTCATTTACTGAATGAATAAGCAGTTAAGGCGCATCAGCAAATATTTAGTGAGGAAGTCAATGCTATCAGTCTCATCAGGTTGCCGGTCAATCTGAACTAGGATTTCCGAGTCTACTTCTTATATACTTAAACTTAATTGGGAAAAATCCCTAGGTAAGCATTTGGGATGACAGGATGTATACCATATTGAAGTGGAGGAGGTAAGAGGTGAATCCCTTCAACATACGGCCTTCTCAGAAAGGATCTGGCTGTGTCTTCCTGAAAGTGTAAAATTGAATAAACACGTAACTAGATAATTGTGAGGACATGGTGCTTTCTGGAAGCTTCTTTTAGTACCCACCTCACTTCTGTTTGTGAGCCTTTTCTTCCTAAATGATGATACAACCATGAATTTCTGATAACATCTGATAACTTTCTGTTAAAGCGGGCACCCATTAAATTAAATGTATTCATTCACATCCCCTTGCCCTCCCTTTTTGCTAATTCTTATGAATTTTCCAGTTTTCAGTAAAATCTGGAATTATAACACTGTACCACAAAAAAGACAAGGGCTGTATCTTTTCACTTTAAAACTCGCACATCCAGTGGAAGGATTTTTGTTGTCGTTATTTTTGGCCCAAAGTTTATTTCAGGTGGAGATTCATTTCTGGCAGGTTTCTGACCTGACCTGAAGCTGCTTTGAGCTTTGATGCTTACAAAACGTGGTATCTAAGCAATACCTCCTCAGTGTGGGCCTGCCTCCCCACCACCCTACTCCTGCCTTTCCAGAATTTTGATTATTCCAGCACTTGAGGGACTAGTGTTTCTTTAATGACAGGAAAACATTTTTTTTGCTCTATGTTATTCTTTAGCAGGTTGTTTCATTTTTCTTGTTTCTTTTCTCCTTTCAGACAAGTTAAAAAAAAATAATAAGCTACTTTGGGTGGTATCTCCTTTCCTAATCCAATGTTGTCTCGGGCTACCACTATTTGAAGTTTCAGAGAGCTGGTATTTTTTTTTTCCCTTCCCTTTGCTTTTAAGACAAGACATTTTATCTTCCAACATCAGGTTTTGATTCTGTCTTGTAGGGTCCCTTATAGAGAGTGATACAAAGTCAATTTCTTCTTTGTCTGGAGGCAAGCATTTGTCATCCTACCTCATCCAAGGTTGGGTCCTGTCACCTAGAATGAAATGTTTGATGCGTCCAATGCCTCCATCTCCTTGAACTCATCCATGCATGGTTTTCCTGTTTAGAACCTGGCAATGGGTCTCATTTTCTTTAAGAATTCCGTTGTAATCGAGTTTTACAAGACTGCATGACATGGACACCTTTACTTTATAGATAATAACCTACAATACCCACTCTCTCATGGTCATATTGAAACTCTCGTGCTCATGCTTGACTCAGCCTATGCTCTCCTCAATAGACTCCTCACCCTCTTATCTTCAGACTGAACTAGGTGTTAATGAAATATTTAGGCAGTGGTTCCAAAATATTTCTTACTGACTGCCTACCTGTAATTTTAGAAGAAGGCTCCCATTTCTTTTTTGTATCTGATCCCCCCGGCTCCCAGAAATTGCTTTTATTTTGTTTCAGATCTCTGTGTTTTCCTTCTCTTAGATAGAGCTTAGCTCTTGCTCTTCTCCGACCCAGAAATAACTAAAATATTTTCCCACTCTCTGGTCCCATTTAGAAGAGCGGTGGGTCAGGTTCTGTCTCCATTTATCTTTCAGGGCAGTCAGGCCTCCTTGTCCTTCAGCATCATCAGCATGCAATCCTCTGTTATCTTTTATCTTTTCCATTCTCATTTTCTGACTATATCCATTTCTTTGTGAACTGATCCTTGATTTTTTTTACACAAACCCAGTTCATAGAACAGAGTGTTATAAACACAAGCTCATTAATTTCTTAGCATCTGGATTCATAAAAAATTCACTAAGTATTTACTCAATCTAAACCACGTAATTACTTCACATAATGAGGTCCTAGTCCTCTTTACCTGTTTATAGATGAAATCAACCACAGTTTTGGAGTTAAGCTACAATCTAGGTGATTGAAATTGATAACCTCTTTTTTTTTTAAAGATTTTATTTATTTATTTGACAGATCACAAGTAGGCAGAGAGGCAGGCAGAGAGTGAGAGAGGAGGAAGCAGGCTCCCTGCTGAGCAGAGAGCCCGATGCGGGGCTCGATCCCAGGACCCTGGGATCACGACCTGAGCCGAAGGCAGAGGCTTTAACCCACTGAGCCACCTAGGCACCCCTGAAATTGATAACCTTTTAAAAAATGTATAATAAATTCAAGATACATTGAAATGGATATCTGTTATTGTATCATTTATAGACACATTCTTCTTTAAATGCTAAGATTACTATAGACAAGATTTACTGAGCCCAATATTCATGAAAGACCAACACCAGTTTAGTCGATTTGGTTTACTCAGTCTTGAGGTTGCTAATTTTATTCAACCCATTCACTAGAAGAAAAATACTGGTCATATAATGTATATATATATTTTTATTATTAAAACCAACTTTATCCATCACAAGAAACCTAGACTAGGAAAGGCATTTTGTGAAAAGCTATTAACTACCATCGTTAATAAAGTTTTAAGTGCTGCTCAAATATTTTCACTATGAATGACTACTTCAACCTTTGCCTATTGTGGAAAAATATATTAAATTTGTACATATTAAGTAGAAATACACAGAAATAATGCTGAGTATGTATACAGTATAATTCTATCATTTTTATACATAAGAGGCAAAGCTGATAGCCAGAAGAACATGTTGAAATGTGTACAACACTGTAAGGTTCATGGTCACTTAAGATTATCATTTTATAGCCACCTACTTTGGTACCAAATAGTGCACTCTGGAAAAAAAAAAAAAAAAAGAACTCTGTCAAATATATTACTCTCTCTATTTTTTCCCCATGTTGCAGGTGAGATTCCCAATAGGTCAAATTGCACTCTTAGTAAGAAGCGGAGCTTGAATTTGAACCCAGCTCTCTCTGATTACACAGCAAATTCTCTGTTATTTTTGATTCATCGGAGAAGCTGACAATACATTCAGTGCCTTGAAGTCTAAGGTTTATTGAATATCAAGGACATATTCCCTTATTAAATTACCTAAATTTTGCCTTTAACCGCTGTGTATGTGTGTGTTTGTGTGTGTCTCTCAATTGTGCATGAATGGATCTTTGAAGAACTGAAGGTTTTTCTTACCCACAATTTTGAACATTTCTCTGAATAAGTGTAATCATCTTCCATGGACATTCCCTCTATACATCCATTTCAACTTTAATAAATATCACATTTATTCCATCTACTTTCATTTATTTTAAATTTTAACATGCCATTCTTTTATTTTTCTCATTTCAGTCATGCTTTATTTTCAAAATATTCTTAACTTTTTTTTTTCTGTGTTTGATACAAGTTCTTCTATCACATTCCTATCTTCAACTTTTTGTATTCTTTATCCTAAGATTTTTCTAATTTCATGAGAAAAACTGACCAAATTAAATATTTTTACTCTCCCTATCCCAATATCTCGAAGGAAAAACTTTATGAGCTTGTTTTTCCAGGTAGGAGGATGTTGCTCCAGGGAGTGATCCCACCTTAAATATAGTGAATGGTCTCTTGTGTAATTGTTTCCTGCAGAAAAGAGAACCAGTAAAAGGTTCTGCATATGAATTATTCAAAGACAACAATCACAACCTACTAAAGGAGATATGAAATATAATTTTTAACGTTTAAAACACTCAAATCCTTAACGTTTGCTCTCTCCAAATAACAAAGACTCCTCAAGTAGTGGTTGGGTCTCTGAGTAGACATGATGTTCTTATGGTTATCGCTTATTTCAAAGACTGTAGTTTTGGTGAAAATCATTTAGACAGCAAGATTGTTTTTTTCCCAATTAAGTCTGTCCTCTATAAAATAAATATGATCTGCGAGAACTGTTGTGAGAGTGGTTGATAAACATTTAAAAGTTAACTTTAATTTGATTTTCTGAGACTAAGAGAATTTTTGTTTATTAAACATCTATAGATGAAGTGATGCCCTTAGGACAGATTTGTGAGAGATTTGCCATATATCTTTAAGGTCATCCAGGAGCTGGGACACAGAGGTTCCTATAAGGATAAGAGCAGAATATCATTATAGAATACACTGAATACATGAGTTGTCTGGCTTGCCTTTTAGGAACCACTACTATGTGTTAGGTTCCAGGCTCCCAAGTGTTTTATTTTTTAGGAGATACTCTCCTGAATCATGTTTGTGCCAAGTTTGTATAATGTCTTATGTTCTTTATCAGTACAACAGAATGAAATATTTGGTAAGAGGTTATCACTGTGGCCAATATAAAAGATTAAACAGACTTGTCAGTCTCTTTTGTCAAGAAGAAAACCTATTTAGAGAGAATAAAAAGAATAGAATTAGACTTCCAGGTTTGGATTCATACCAGAATATTTGTTTTCTCTATTATGAGGTTTTGTCTGTTATTTTTAAGCAATAACTCTTATTATTAAGCAATAAACTCAATGAATTTTTACAACAACAAAATATTTTATTCTTTTTAAAAGTGTAAAGTTACGTTACAAAACTTACCAAAATGATCATTTGAAATTAGGACTTGATGATGAACTAGTGATTTTAGAAAATGTATTTTACAATCTTAGAACTTAAAATATAACATTTAAATATTAAAGGAAAAGGCTATGGAATCAATAAGATAAAAAATAAAACACTTGAAAATCTGTTGAATTTATAGTCTGTGAAAATCACATTAACAGATGTTAAACATTTCAACAAAGAAAAGCTGAAGTTAGAGATCTAAGCTATATATGTATATAATTGGCATACAATGTACACACAGGGCAATAACAGATTGCATCAGGAAGCCCTTGGTCGTTGGGACAATGACTTGTCATGACACCCGGAGTTGTTTGTACCTCTCAAACTTGAAATAAACAAGTAAAATCTCCTATTCTATCCAGTCAAATCGTCTAATTCTTTGAGGCTGTTCCCACAGTCAGCATGTGGTGGTCATCCTATTGTACTGCACTCTGGCTTACTATGAGACCAGGTGCAGTAGGTAGCCTGAATTACATCAGCTGAATTAAATTAGTTATAACTTCACTGCATCTCACCCAGCAGCTGCTAAACTCTGGCCTTCCTTTAGAGCAGCACCTCAAGGTGCAAGTGCTATTGCCAAATCCATCAAAAAATTGTTCTACCTTTCTTTCAAGTCCAACCCTGCTCCATCCCTTTAGTTTTACAGGTTAAGGGTTAATTTGGTTTCAAATTATTTTAAGTCTCATTGGCTCTCATTTTCTTTTGTGAGAATTGAGCAAAACCTTTGTATGTGTCTCCAGATTTTTTGTATAAATTAACCTCATTCAGAAAATATATCTCATGGAAAATAACTCAAAGTGGATCCTAGTTGACTCATGAATCTTGCATTTTGCCTCACTCAATGTGAGAATGCCAAAGAGGTAATTGCTTGAAAATAAACATGGTGCATGATGGATAATGTCTTGAAGAGAGTTAAATAAAAAGATAGTTGTACTGAAAAGTTACCTCAGAAGTTGCTTGAAGGAATTAGAGTGCTGGGCTTAGAGAATAATTAAATGACATATTTTTAGGGAAGAGGGATCATCAGATATCTGCAAAAATGTTCTCTCTCCTTTTTTGTTATGGATGGACCAAGGACAAATGGTATAAAGACTTCTTGGTATTTAGACCTGCTCCTCAAAATAACATAGTCACATGTTAGGCTGACACACTGATACAGGTATTATTGGTTTTATTCAAGCAGTATTTAAATAACAATATATAGCAGAAGGAAGCACTGCATTGGGGGAAATGTCTTTGATTCTGGTTCAGAAGCGCCTATCCTGTAGGTTCCTTAGGGAAAAGGTCACATCTGTTCTATGTTTGGAACTATTTCTAGCCTTAGATTATAAATAAATCTTTGGAGGTAGATCATAAACTATCTATTACCTTTTGTTTGCCCTCAGTGACTATTGCAGTGTTCTGAATATATTAGAGAGTCAATAAATATTTTATGGACTAATTGGCACATGAAATTTTGAAACACATGTTCTTAAAAATGCAGCCAATAGGACTTCACAGCATACTCAACCTTGTCTCAGCAGATGTTTGGACTTGAAGTGATATGATCTGTCTAATTTGGCACCTTGGCATAGAAAGGCATTTTCTACTCCAGGTGGCAATGCCTTGAAATAATAACAAATGACTGTTTCTCGGCAATGAAGAGGCAAGCTTCCTTCTGCACAGTGATTCCCTAAGTTCTCTCTGACAATTAAAAAAAAAGGCAATCAATGAAGATTAACCCTAATTGTTGAGCTTATCATTTCCACTCCTTGTGCCTCCTGATAGTGTATCATTAGCTAAGAACCTGTGGAAGAAAATCTATTTCAGTAAAAACATTGTCAAACAAGTATATGACACAAAAATATATATGAATATATCTTACAGTAATTGTGAATAATAGCAGAATCTCATTTTAATGTAGATAAAAGAAAAATAGATCCAATATCAGATTCAAGTTCTCTAGTAATATTTTATGATATATACATTATTATCTACCCCAAGTCTTTGATTTTTTACTGGAAAATAAATAAATTGGTTTTCTATCATATTTTAGTTTGTAAAATTTCAGTCTTCACAAAAATATATACATTTAAAGATATAAGAGATTCCTACTCTAGCAGGTTTTTTTTTGTTGTTCCATGTAGTCAACTTACAGAATTCCCACCTACAAGTCAGTGATACCAATCACTTTATGCTTTTTTTATATGGGGGCATCACTCAGAAGGACAGAAAAAGGTTCACCCAACTATGTAGCTACCTGGCAGCATGAGAAGGAGAGACAAAGGATTCACTGAGAAGGTCGTGTCAGAACACAAACTCTGCAGACAGACTGTGTTTACATATCAAGGGCTACCAGTGATTAATGTGTATGATTTGGGGCAAATTATTCAACAATTCTGTAGTTTCATTTCCTCATCAGCAGATAATGATGGTGAATTGGTGATAACGTCTACATTCTAATGTTTATTAATAAATTCATATGTCTAAATTGCTTAGAATGGGGAGTTAGTGAAAAAAATTTAGATTATCCTTTCAACTTATATATTTCAACTTATATACACAACTTACATTTACGTACTTATTGATAAATTAATAGTTGCTTCAACCAAAAATTAGTCACAAGACATATGGAAGATTTCTGTCATCTGAGTTGTAGACGCAGTCACCACATTCTTCCCTATAACCCATTTAATAGTTTTTAAATGATATTAAAATACCTATGGCTATTATTTATGCACTGTATTCTTTTACATTATGAGTAATAATAATGATAATAATAATAATAACAATAATAGAATCTATCAAATTCAGCAGAGAAAATATAAATGTACTAAGTGTGGTTCATTGCCAACATGGGATATTAAGCTAAATTTTTTTTCACATTCTAAAAGATAAACAGTTCTCTAGAAAATAACTTTTAAAACAGCATAATGGAAACAGGATGCATAGCTACAAAAACAGACAGCAAATATTCTGCTTTTGATTTGTGCAACTAATGGTGAATCAATGAAGGTGAAAATAAAAAGAGAGTTTATAACCTGAGGGAATAATTGTTCTTTGCATTTGTTTGGAAATAAACTTGATGCTAAAGTCCATCAGGCCACTCCACCACCCTCTGATGCTTCCCACCACAGAGCTCTGGAATTAGAGCTCTGGATGTCTGAAAAAAAAAAACAAGTGGATTTCTTTTTCCCAGTTACTGTAGTAAATCTACTGAAAACTTCTGAAATTAACACTCCCTACAAAACAATGCACACTCTTTTCAGCCTGCTGAGAAAGAAAGACTGAGCTAGGCAAAGAGCAAAACATTGTGAGAGAGTTGGGTAGGACTAAACAGAGCTTTCCTTCCTAGAGTAATTTGAATGTCATAAGCCATTTTACAAAAAGTAGAGCTGGAACTTGTGCTTTGTTGAACAACCTTTGTCATTTATTCTATGTCGTTTTATAGGACTTTGGAGGAAGTAATCTGGCAGGAACAGGTAAAGAGTTTGAAAAGGTACGCAAGTGTGGGTCATTTAGATGCCAGCTAGAATTTAAGCAGGTTATCTGGATGACTCTCAGTTTTATTATTCTTGTATGTTTCATATATCAGAAACAGTTATTGACCCTAAAGGACTGACTGTATATTTCTCTTCCTTAGTAATCAGGTTGCACACACTTGGGTTAGAGCGTGTTGTTCATTCCTCTCATGGTGTTACACCAGATTTTTTGTGACTGATGTGATGGAAAGACAAAGAATGAATATGCTGTTTTTCAAATTGTTTTATAATGAATGAAAATGTGAGCAGAGAAGAAGAATAAAAACTTCAAGCTAAAGAAATTTATATAGATTCTGATATTGGGGAAGTTAGAAGTGTACCTTATAAAAACACTTATTTCTAAGTATAGAGAATACATACTGAGGATCAGGGTGAAATAAATTTAACAAATATTGATTGATCCTGTCTTATGCACCTGGGCTTCCAATAGATGTCGTATGTTATGGAAAATATCACTTGAATAGCATGTTCTCTGATCTTGAAACACTGACATCAAACATAAACACAATAAAAGTGGCAAGTGAAATATGCTATTGCAAGTTTTTCAAAATATGTATTCTTGATCATGTAAAAGAAACAGGAAAATAATTTTACCTGGAGTTGGAGGAACGTATAGAATATTTCACTGAGGATGTAGAACTTGAAATAGATGTTATAAGATATGTAGAATTTAGTAGATGAAAGTGCTGGGGAGTAACATTCCATATAGAGAAATGTGTGCTTAATAATAAAAAGACAAGAGTTTGGTTTGGGATTGTGTGTCTCTGTAAAGTCTGTAAAAATAAGATATACATAGAAAAGGGGAGTAGGAAAGAAACCATATTTTTTAAAAAGTCAAAATTATGACCCTTGATGAGAAATAAGTGTTCTATTTTTTTCTAGGCATGGGAACCACTTAAGATTTTGAATGAGAGTGGTATGAAAATATATATGTCTGGGGAAATTGGTTATTGCAGTGACTGTATGAAGACATCATATTTTATTATCAATCCAGTCTAGACATTTTCTTACATTCAGAATGATTACTTCTTTAATCCATAAAGTTGTATTTGGAATTGTTTTACTTAATATCTAAACATATGCAGTTTTGCTGGCTTTTTAAATTTTGCTTCTTGCTATCAGCCAACCAACTGCACTTACACACACACACATATACACACACACCTACATGAACTTATAATGCAATATTGATATTTCCTCCATCAAATGTGGGCCTATTCAAGGAGATGTGGGCCATCTCCTTGAATCTGAGGAATCTTTGTAACTTCTTTGATCAATAGTATGTGCAAGAAGAATGCTGAGGCTAGAAGACATTGCAGTTTCTACCCTGCCTCATAGTTTTGGGGTGTGTTTTGTGTGCATAAAATGTGTTATTGAGAGAGTACATCATAGGAATCTCCACATCTTCTTACGAAGTAAGCTATTATAATTAGGGAGCTATGTTCTTTATCTTTGTAATGTTTTATGACATTTATTTTTTTCTGAAATTAGTGTTATTACTCCAGTCTTCTTTCTATTATAATTCACTCACTATTTTTCCCACTCTTTCACTTCACTCCTGTTTATTTGCATTTTCATTTTGTTTCTTATAAGCAGTATCAAGCTAGATTTCATATTTCACCCAGTGTGACATTTTCTTTGGAGTATATATGTCATTTCCACTTATCACAACTACCAATATATTTGGATTAATTTTTAAGAACTTATTTGGTTATGTTTATCTTACTTTTTTCCCCCTTAAAGTCTATTTATTTATTTTATGGACTAGACCTATTTTAGAGTCATCAAGAGACTTCTAAAACTAAGACTGAACAAACAGTAAGATGTGAGAAGGATAAATTCCAGCCTTTTTTTTTTTTGTAACTTTAATATACAGGGTTTAGAAGATGTTGTTTGGACACTATTTCCTTTGGACCTTAATTTTTCTTCTAGAAAATTCAAAGTAGCAGGGACTTTTTATTTAAATTTGAGGAAATTATATATTCAGATTATAAATAAAAATAATAATAAAAATTAAATAAAATTCGGTTACAACTTTGAGACAAACGATGCCAATCTAAAAATAATTAACATACAACATTCAGTCTTAAAACAATGACAATAACTAATTGTCCCTAGTGTATAGTTTTTAAGTATAATTTTTTACTAAAGATGAGTAAGTTTACATATACTATTTTCCCCCTCTCCTTCTGTTTTTTGGTCAATAGCAAAGTGTTTGTGTTCTTACACTGATTTTTTTTTTTTTTAAATCACATCGCAGGTGAATACAGAAACATTTTTACCTGAGTGTGAAAAGAAATACAAAGCCAACTGGGACATTAAAAGTAACGATTTTGATGTTCCCTGAATTGCTTCCCTTAAACAGTAGACTTAAAACGAAATCTATATAGAGCTATTGTGAGGTGATAGTCTTCATTGATCTGATTTAATAATGCAAATTTCAAATTTAATGACAAACTTTATGAATCTAAGCTGAGGCTATCAGTGGTAGAGTGTTATGAAGTTCTATAAAGATTAATAACACTGTAATATCCACTAGATCAAAATATCCAATGGAAAGTAAATTATTTTGGTAATATGATGCCTCCTCCCTCCACTATTGATTCTTCTTCCTCAATAAGGTACTTCCAGATGAAAGACAATAAAAATAAGATAAAGAAAACACTGGAAAGACAAAATGCATTGGGATTTTATATAGTGGTAAAATGATACTGTATTATAAAAAGCTTAGTGGTTCTGAACTACGAAAGCAACAATAATGTGCACATCTAATAAAACGAGTTTCCTTTTTTTGAATACTTACTATATAATAGACCTATGCTAGGAACATTGCATAGATTATTCCATTTGATTACAAAGAAACCTACATTAGTATCTCTTTCTGCACTTTTCTTCTGCAAAATGCAAAAGGAAAAGTTACCAAAGGATTATTAAATATAAATATTAATATCTCTATGTATAATCGATAGTTTTAATGCCAAGATTTGAACCCCTTTTATTCTGTTTCTAAAGTTTGTATTCTTAACATTGGGTTATTCTGCCTCTTCATTATGTAAAATCTCAGTAATTTTTATAGCTGATTATTCCAGTTTAGAATATTTCATAAGCTTTATTTCTCACTGGTACTAACTATTCATTTCATAGCTCATTAGCATCTTAACCTGAAATGTAGAAAGGGAACTAGAACACTATGTAGCAGATGAATTTTAAATTTGTAGACGATTTGGTATGAATGAACATGAAAATTATTGCCAACCTAAGATCTCTGGGCTTTATCTAACGTTTTATTTGAATTTTTAAGTTATAGGTGTAAGTCAATTTTCTTTCCTCTTTCTTTCTCTGGTAACCATAGAAAAATAATGAATTGTTGGGGTTAGGTATTTCTCACACTTACTAGTTACCTATCAATCTCTCTCACACACATATGCACTAAATAACAAATATTATTTTCCCTTTAACATGTTATTTTACAATTTGCAATTTTTTACTCATAACTGTCAAAAAGTAGTACTTTTCTTTAATATCTTATAATTTTTTGCATTTATAAATGAATAAAATGGAAGGTTGTTTTATTTTTAATAACTAACATACAACTTGTTTTTTTAGAACCTTCCTAGAACCTTCTTTCTTCTTTTTATATACCCAGCATTCTGTAGCATGTAATACTTCCAATATCACTGCTCTAGTTTACAAAAATTAATATTGCATTTTATATTCATATAAGTAAAACAATAATCACAAATATCACAATAAACACAATAATCACTTCCTTTTACCTTAGAGATTATGAGCTTTAAATTCATGATTCTCTCAGCGCAAGAAGTATCAAAGACTTTACTTTACTTTCTAGGCATGGGGTAAATTAAGCATGTTCATGTTGTGACTAATACATTATTTTCAGTTACAAATAGGGATAGGCAAACGTTTGAACAAAGTGAGAAATTTTGATTATGCTTTGAGAACTATGGCTTCAAATTATTTCTAACTTCAATTTATTTCACTTTTTTTTGTTCTCTTCGAAAAGAGCATAATAATTACAAACACACAGAGCAAGATTAAAATTCAATTTTGTATTGTTAGATCTATAATTATGATAATAGCAGTTCTCAAGGTTGGACTGAATCTTAAGACACCCATACTAAGATTCCAACAATAACCAAATTCGATTTCTTTCCTAAAATTACTTGAAATCTACTTTGTCAGGAAAGCAAATATTCTGTATTGAACATGATAATAACAGTGCAGGTGTCTTCATAATATTGTACTTAATTAGAAATAATCCTACGAAGGCAGATCTGAAATAACATGGCATCTTTGAACATTAATTGTTAAATCAAATTTATTGCCTCAATACATACACATTTATAGTAGATGGTCATTAAGACTTTTAATAATATTAGTATTCTAAAAAAGAAAAATCCCTGAACAGGTAAAAATTATCAATCTTCACAGGAAATATTAGCTTCAAATTCACTAGGACAGAGGAGATAATGAAAGCTACAAAAGAGAGAGAAACATCTCAGGGAAAAAGTTGCCAGAGTAAGAGAAAGTTGAGGCTTTGAGAAGTAAAAGAAGAAAAAGTAGAAAAATGAGAAAAGAATGAAGAGAATCATAGTAGCTCAGGGTCTTTAGTAAACCACAGGGAGAGAAATATTCTCAATATATTGTATTAACCTGGATATCTGATAAGTATTCTGATGTCTTTCAATAGTTTTACTTTAAAAGTAAACTGAACAGCTCCACAAATACTGGGGATGTTAATATTATAGGGACTGAGGCAATATTTGATCATTTCTAATTAAGTTCTGAGTAATGGATTTTATTAAAATTAAGACATTTCTCTTTTACCTATCTTTGTGTTTGTTGTAACATCTTTAGGAAAAAACTTTACCTTATCATCTTAAGTACACTTTCAAGTAAAAAAAATTAACATAATTGTAATCAGTGGAATGTAAAGTACTTAGCAAGTGCTTGCAAGATTAAAATATTGATTAAGATCATAACTAGTGAGTAGAAAAATTCACTCAGGTGAACCTAACACAATTACCTATGGGCATATAAAATTATAGATTAATTATTGCTTACATCTGCAAAGTTATTTTATATTTCCTAACATTTCAAGTAGAATGCACATGAATCTTTTGTGTATTCATAAACTATTTTTATAAAAACTTAGTAGCTGCCAACTACTATAGAAGTAACTTGAGGAAAAGTACGCAGCATGAAATATGATGACATCAGTGATCCTATGGAAGTAACATTAATGTACAGATTTTATTTCCTTTTAGAGATTTTGGTCTACACATATATTATATTTTTGGAGATTAGGTTATTGTAAAATTTTTTATAAATACAGTGACTCTCAAAAAGAAATATTTTTTAATGACCTTAATAGATAAAAGAAATCTGAGTTATACAATTTTAATGACTACATCATTAATTTCTACTACCTGGGTCATGAGGTTAAATAAGATTATATTTCATGTAAGCATAAGTCTGGATATAAGCATAAGCATAAGCATCAAGTCTGGATAATGTGAAAGATCCTTATTTCACTAGTATGTCTCGATTCAACTTCAACAGGGAGTCTTTTTAGTACTGGTAATTTTCCTTGTGGAAATATCCATTAATGGTTTCTGATAAATCTACCTAGAAGTGGTGAGACACTAAATCTCAAACTTCTTTAAGAGTTTGAAATATGGCCATTAATCATTATCAGCTAACAGATATATTAAAATGTATCACACTTCAAAAGCTCTTCTGCCAATTTGGACCCAGTGCAGGGTGGGCCCTTTTCACATAATATGAAACAAAACAGACATGCACATAGACTCATTTCAATTTGGTCTGTTTCACTGCAGTGACTTGAAAAATGTATTCAATAAATTGTATTCATAGATTTATGACCACTGGATGTTTTCATTTTTGTCTATGAACCGATATCAGACATTTTTGCCAACTGGTTTTGATGCTTTCAATCCTTTATCTAAAGCAATATTTGAGGTATGCATCACACACGAAAAAGAAAGATAACTATGTCCCCCTTCATATACTTTTGTTCAAAATGTCCTGACTGCCATCTGCATTATAGATTCAGCAAATGTATCTAAAAGGTGAAATGAATAAAGAACTCAGTTTAAAAGAAATAAAAGGATGTGTGTGTGTGTGCCTGGGTGGCTCAGATGGTTAAGCCTCTGCTTTCCATTCAGTTCATGATCCCAGGGTCCTCAATCCTGGGATTGAGTCCCACATTGGGCTCCCTGCTTGGCGGGGAACCTGCTTCTCCCTCTCTTTCTGCTGCTCCCCTTGCTTGTACTCTCTCTCTCTCTCTCTGTAAAATAAATAAAATCTTAAAAAAAAAAAAGAGAGAGAGATAAAAGTACTCAAGATTTGTATTTTTAATGCTTCTTTATTTTATAGTAATATAGTTGGTAGTGCTTCATTCTCTGTGATCTCTAGATCTAAATTTTACTTTTCTTAACTTCTCTGGAAAAGAAAGAAAATATTATTTTCAAGCATAAAAAACTCTATAGCATATATCAAAATATTTATATTTCCCTTTACCCAACATAAACCACAGCTAAAGTTTTCCTTGCATTTTCTTTGCACTTCCTCAGACACAGTATTTGAGAACTATATTCTTATACCATTCATTAAAATCTTTTAACAGCAATATAGTAGGTAGCAATTTAATACCTGGGGAAATTATTTTTTTATTCTTCCAGAGATTTTTCAAAATGCATATATACATGTAAAAGTAATGTATTATCTTCCTCCTATCTTTAATTCAAATGGTAGCACTTTCTACTGTCACATTTACTTAAATATACATTATGGAAATTTTTCCATATGGTTACATAAAGTGCTCTTTGATTGTGTTCTGGGAAAAAGCTCGTAACATAAAATTTACCATCTTAACCATTTATAAGTGTACAGTAATGTAGTTTTAACTATATATGCCTTGTTGTGCAACAGATCTCTTGCCAAACTGAAACTCCATACCCATTGAACAACAGCTCCTCTTTTCATTCACTCCCCAGATTACAACAACCATGATTCTTTCTTTTTCTTAGTGTTAGAAGATTTACATACTTCAAATAAGTGAAATCATATAGTATTTGTCTTATTATGATTGACTCATTTCATTTAACATTACATAGTCAAGATTCATCCATGTTTTATTACGTGACAATATTTCCTTCTTTTTTTTTATGGTTAACTATGACATGTATATACCACATTTTCTTTATTTGTTGATCAATAGACGTTTAAGTTGTTTCTTTTCTTGGCTATTGTGAATGATGTTGCAATAAACATGGGATAAACATGGGAATGCCAATATCTCCTCAAGATCCTGATTTAGTGCCTTTAAGTATGTACTCAGAAGTTGGGTTGGTGGATCTTATGGTAATTTTAATTTTTGGAGGAACCTCCATACTATTTCCATGATGACTACACCATCCTACATGCCAATGGACAGTACACAGTGGTTCAAATTCCTCCACATAGTTGGAAACGCTTGTATTTTTGTACTTTTTATTTTTGTGATAGTGGCCAATCTAACAGGTATGAGGTGATATCTCATTGTGGTTTTGATTTGCATTTCCTAGGTGTTTAGTCATGTTGAACATCTTTCAGATGCTTTTTGGCCATTTATATATCTTACTTGGAGAAATATCTAAATCCTTCGACCTTTTAAAATGAGATTTTTATTGTTGTTTTGTTTACTTTTTGTTGTTGAGTTTTGGGTTTCTTAGATATTCTGAAAACTAATCTCTCTGTAGAAGTTTCTTATATATTCAGAATATTAATCTTAGATATGTTTTACAAACATTTTATCCCATTCAATAGCTTGTTCACATTTTGTAAAAAATATTTTATTTATTTATTTATGAGAAAGAGAGAGAGAGAGTGCAAGAGAGAGAACTAGCTGGATGAGGGGCAGAGGGAGAAGCAGACTCCCCAATGAGCAAGGAGCTTAATGTGGGGCTGGATCCTGGGACTCCAAGATCATGATCCAAAGGCAGATGCCCAACCAACTGAGACATCCAGGCACCCCTGTTCAAGTTTTTTACTATTTCCTTTGCTTCACAGAAGTTTATTTTGTTTTAAAGATTTTTTATTTATTTATTTGACACAGAAAGAGAGATGATCACAAGTAGGCAGAGAGGCAGGCAGAGAGAGGGAGGGGTAAGCAGGCTCCCTGCTGAGCATTGAGTCCAATGAAGGACTTGATCTCAAGACCCTGAGACCATGACCTGAGCTGAAGCAGAGGCTTAATCCTCTGAGCCACCCAGGCGCCCACTTCACAGAAGTTTTTAAGACTGACATAGTTCTACTAATATATTATTGCTTTTGTTGTCTGTGCTTTTGGTGTGATAGTCAAGAAATTGTTGCCAAATCTGTTGTCATGGAAGTTCTCTACTAAATTTTGTCTATGAGTTTTATAGCTTCAAGCTTTATGTTTAGGTCTTTATTTTTTATTTTTTATTATTTTTTAAAGATTTTATTCATTTATTTGACACAGAGAGATCACAAGTAGGCAGAGAAGCAGGCAGAGAGGAAGGGGGAAGCAGGCTTCCTGCTAAGCAGAGAGCCCCATGTGGGGCTTGATCCCAGGACCCTGAGACCATGATCTGAGCTGAAGGGAGAGGCCTAACCCTCTGAGCGGTCCAACTTTATTTTGTTGCACATGCATACCTAGTTTTCCAACACCAGTTGTCTAGAGAATATCCTTTACCCATTATTGGCAACCTTGTAAAAGATCATTTGACCATGTAAGTGCAGGTTTTTTCTGTGCTTTTTATTCTTTTGCATTGGTCTATATGTCTGTCTTTAAACAAGTGCCATAACATTTTAGTTACTGTAGACTTGCAATATGTTTTGAAATCAGGATGGGTGATTCCTGAATCTTTTTTTTTTTTTTTTCCCCCTGCAAGGTTGTTTTTGCTATTTGGAATTATTTAGGTCCAAAGTGAACTTTAAAATTTTACATCTATTTCTACAAAAAAAAAAAAAAAATGCCATTAAGATAGATTTACACTTGTATTGAGTCTGTAGATTGCTTTAGATAGAATGGTCATTTAAAAAATATTAAGTTATGTAACCCTGAACACTGGAAGTTTTTTTTTTTTTTCATTTATCAGTGTCTTTTTAAATTTCCTTCAGCAGTGTTTTGTAGTTTTGAGTGTATAAATCTTTTGTCTTGTAATCTTTTGTGAAATTAACATGTTAAGTAGATCCTTGGAATTTTGGACTATGGGTCCTGTTTCAAAGAAAGAACACAGGAGAAAGTGAAATAGAGGAGTTTATTATTCACAGGTCCTGCAGGAGGTAAAGAGCATGCCTTGATGGACTGCATGGAGAGGTCAAGGCAAGGTGCAGGCAAAGAGCAAGCAGCAGGACCTGAGGCACATACTTTTCTTAGGTTCTATGATTAGAGTGCTTTGGGGTTCTTGGACTAAGCTGAATTGGTCAATTCAAACCCAAAAGAACAAATCTTAGGAAGCTTCATGGGGGTCTTATCTAAAAGATGTTCAAGGGGAAAGAGCTAAGAAGCAGAAGAGACTGTTATTACAGGGTATGTTAAGGGAATCATATCAGGAATTTACATTTACTTTGTGACCCTATGGGCTATTATCTAGAGCATGGGGAGGGGCTAAGTGTTTAGTCCAAGTCCACTTAGCTACACAAAGTAGATGTCAAGGCAGCAATATTATGGAAGAATTTAACTGAACTTTCAACACACTTCTTTATTTAGTTTATTCCTAAGCATTTTATGTTTTCCATGCCATTATAAGTGGGATTATTGTCTTCTTTTTCAGATTGGTCATTGTTAGTGTGTAAAACACAACTTACTTTGGGGGTTGACTTTCTGGCCTATTACTTTGCTAAATATGCTTATTCAAATAATTTTTTCTTGCAGAATTTTAAGGATTTTCTACATATGATGATCATATCATCTGCAAACAGAGATAATTGCTATCCCCCTTCCAAATTGGATGGCTTTTGTATCTTTTCCTTGTGTGATTGCACTGGGGAAGACTTTTGCAATTAAGTTGAATAGAAGTATGAGAGGTCAGTCTTGCCTTCTTTCTAATCTTAGAAAGAAAAGCTTTTCATCAATGAATGCCATGTTAGCTGTGGACTTTTTATGTTATTATGTTGGGTAATTTCCTTTAATTATAATTTGCAGAGTTGTGGTTTGTTTTGTTTTGTTTTTGCCATGAAAATTTTATTTTACTATGTTAAGTTTGTCAAAGCCTTTCTCTGCATTGTGAAATAATTATATATGATTTTTTTGGTTCTTCAACCTATTAATGTGGTGCATCACAGTGACTGATTTTTGTATGCTGAATCATCTTGGTACTCCAGACATAAATTTTACTTAGTAATGGTGTATAATCATTTTAATGTGTTGTTGAATTAGGTTTGCTAATTTTTTTTAAGGATTTTAACATCCACATTCATGGGGATTGTTGATCTGTAGTTTTCTTGTAGTGTTCTTATCTGGCTTTGGTATCAGGGTAATGTGGGTATTCAAATGATTAGTTTAAAACTGTTCACTCTTATTCTTTTTTTTTTTTTTTTTTTTGGCAGGGGGGAGAGTTTGAGAAGGATTGGCATAAATTATTTTTTAAATATTTGGTAGAATTCACAAATGAAGCAATCTAGTCCTGGATTTTACTTTGTTGACAAATTCTGATTACTGATCCAATCTCTTTATTTGCTATTGTTCTGTTCAAATTTTCTATTTATTTATGGTTTAGTCCTGGTAGATTGTATGTTTCTAGGTATTTATCCATTTCTTCTAAGATATTCAATTTGTTGACATATAATTGTTCATGGTAATCTAATAAGCACTTATATTCAATATATTTAGATATCAATCTATTCATATATCAATGACTCCTCTTTTATTTTTAATTTTGTTTATTTTAATCTTTTACTTTTTTTCTTGGTAAGAGTACCAAAAGTTTTATATACTCTTTATCTAAAACAAAACAAAACAAAAAAAAACCACTCTTAGTTTCACTGATCTGTTATCTTGTCTTTTTCACCTCTTATTTCCACTCTAATCTTTGTTATTTTCTTCTTTTACTAACTTTGCATTTAGTTTCCTTTTTCTAGTTCCATGAGGAGTAAAGTCAGTTTGTTTCTTTGAGATCTCTCTTTCTTCTTGTAGGCATTTATTATTATAAAATTCCCTCTTAAAACTGCTTTTGCTGAATCCCATAAATTTGAGCGTATTTTGTTTCCATTTTGTTTGTTTTAAGATATAATTTTTCCTATATATGTAATTTTACCTATATATAATTTTTCATATATATGTTTGTGTATGTATGTATATATATACATACACACACACCACACACACACCTATATATTTAAATTTCCCTTTTGGTTTCTTCTTGAGCCATCTGTTCAAGAGTATATTGTTCAATTTCCACATATTTGTGAATTTTATAGGTTTCTTCCTGTTGTTGATGTATAGTTCCATACTATTGTGATAGAAAAGATATTTGACATGATTTCAGTCTTCTTAAATTTATTAAGATTTGTTTTGTGACCCTACTATATGATTTGTCCTGGAAAATGTTCTGTGTGCACTTGAGAAGAATATGAATGTTGCTGCTACTGGGTGGAATATCCAATATATGTCTGTTAGCTCATTTGGTCTAAAGTGTAGTTCAGGTGCAATGTTTGCTTACCAACTCTCTGTATGGATGATTATCTATTATTGGAAATGGGGTATTGAAATCTGGCACTCTTATTTAATTGCTATTTCTCCATTATTATCCATTAATATATATCTTATATGTTCAAGTACTCCAATGTTGGGTAAATGTTTATCAGCTTGTTGAATTGATCCATAACCATTATAAAATGACTTTTTTTTTCTCTTATTAGATTTTTACTTAATGCCTATTTTGTCTGATATAATTATGCCCTTCTGGTCTCTTGGTTTCTATTTGTATGAGGTATCTTCTTCTATCACTTCACTTTCAGCCAATGTGTATCTTCAGAGATGCAGCAAATTCTTTGTTGCCACCATATTGTTGGGTATTTTTTTCAAAGCTTTCAGACATTCTGTATCTTTTGACTGGAGAATTTAGTCCATTTACATTTAAAGAAATTATTTGTAGGTAAAGACATCCCACTGCCATTTTATATTTTTTCTGAATATTTTATAGATTCTTCTTTTTTTCTTTTTCTGTCTTCTTGTATGAAGTGATAATTTTCTACAGTGCTTTGTTTTGATTTTATTTCTCTTCATCTTTTTTGCACCCAATATAAATTTTTGCTTTGTGAATATCATGAGGTTCACATAAAACACTTTACCATTATGACAGTCTATTTTAACCTGATAACAACTTTGTTTTGTTCATACAAAAGCTTATCATTCTTATCACCCAGCCATATTTTATGCTTTTGATGCCACATTTACATCTTTTCATATTGTATATCCATAAATAAGTTATTATGGCTATATTTTAAATTATTTTGTTTTAACCTTTATACTAGATTTAATATTTATATACTACCTTTATAATATTTGAATATTTGAATTTGACTATATATTTATCTTTATAAATTCATTTTATGCCTTTATATGAATTCATTTTGCTAATGTACTTTCTTTTCAGCATGAACAATTACTTTTAGTGTAAGGTATGCCTACTGGTGACAAACTCTTTCACTTTGGTTTGTCTAGGAATGTCATTATCTTTCCTTCAATTCTGAAAATAGCTTTTCTCCTCCTACTGGATAATTTTAAATAGCCTATCCTTCAGTTCACAGAAAGAAAAGTAGTTCTTTCTTCTGATTGTTCACATTTCATGTTGTAGCTCTCCACTGTGTGTTTTAGTTCAATCATATTCTTCAGCTTCAAAATTTCTGTTTGGTTCTTTTTCTTTTCTTTTCTTTCTTTTTTTCTTTTCTTTTCTTTTCTTTCTCCCCCCCCCCACCAAAGTTTTATTTTATTTATTTGTTTATTTTTAAATTTTTATTTATTTTTTTAAATTTCTTTTCAGTGTTCCAGAATCCATTGTTTATGCACCACACCCAGTGCTCCATGCAATATGTGCCCTTCTTAACACCCACTACTAGGCTCACCCAACTTCCCACTCCCCACCCCTCCAAAACCCTCAGTTTGTTTCTCAGAGTCCATAGTCTCTCATGGTTCATCTCTGCCTCCAATTTCCCCCAACTCTCTTCTCCTCTCCATCTCCCCATGTCCCGTGTTTTATTCTTTATGCTCCACAAATAAACAAAACCATATGATAATTGACTCTCTCTGCCTGATTTATTTCACTCAGCATAATCTCTTCCAGTCCCATTCATGTATTTTCTCTTTGTTTAATTTCTCATATGATAAGTACCATAAGCTTCCTTTCCTTTTATTTCTCTTCTTTTTATCCTCTGCTAGGATAACTTAAATTATCTATTCAAATTAACTGATTCTTTCTTTTGATTGATCAAGTCTGCTATTGATCTCCTCTAGTGTATTTTTCATGTTATTTGTTATTTGTTGTCTCCTTCAGCTCTAAAATTTGTTTTTTCTTCTTTGTAGTATCTGCCTCTGTTTTTATTCTCATTTTGTGCATGTACTATTTTCCTCATGTTATTTAGTTGTATGTCTGTGTTCTCTTGTAGTACACTGAGCTTCTTTAATACTATTATTTTAAATTCTTTGTCAAATAATTCATAGATCTCCATATACTTAGGGTCGTTTCTAGAGATTTATCTTGATTCTTTGGGCCATATTTCCCTTGTTTCTTTATGCATCCTGTTATTTTTTGCTGTGATCTATGCATTTGAAAAATAGCCACTCCCATCAGTCCTTACAAACTGACTTTGTATAAGGGAAGATCCTCACCAGTAAGGCCAGCTAAAGATTCTCAAGGATTCTCAAATCTTTACTGGGGATGTGTCTTTGAGTCTCAGCACATAATTTCCTAATGAGGTCTTCTTGTGTGTTTTCTACAATTTAATAATCCCTCTTGTTGGGCACCTGGGTGGCTCAGTGGGTTAAGCCTCTGCCTTCAGCTCAGGTCATGATCCCAGGGTTCTGGGATCAAGTCCCACATCAGGTTCTCTGCTAAGCAGGGAACCTGCTTCCCCTCTCTCTCTGCCTGCCTCTCTGCCTACTTGTGATCTCTGTCTGTCAAATGAATAAATAAAATCTTTAAAAGAAAATAATTCTGGGGCGCCTGGGTGGCTCAGTGGGTTAAAGCCTCTGCCTTTGGCTCAGGTCATGATCCCAGGGTCCAGGGATTGAGCACTGCATCGGGCTCTCTGCCTGCCTCTCTGCCTACTTGTGATCTTTGTCTGTCAAATAAATAAATAAAATCTTTACAAACAAACAAACAAACAAAAAAAACCTCAATGGCTTCAAACTGATTCATTCATTGAAAAAAAAAAAATTCCTCTTGTTCCTTGCAATATCTGTCTATAGTACTACAGGTTCTCTGTCATTGAATAATCTGCTGAGCTCTTTTGTTCTCAGTGATCCCCAGACACCAAAATATGCCAGTTCCCCCATCAACAATCCAAATCAAGAGCCACAGAAACCAGTTCCTAGGGAAGTCCTGGAAAAGCTAAAACATTAGATTTGCATTCCATTCTTATTGTTCCCTCCCAAAGAAGAAGCCATGATCTAGGCTTTTAATTTGTACAAATCTGTGTTGTCTGGGGGAAAGGTGTTGGGCTGGCAGGAAGGGCTACTAAAGATGGCGAAAGTTCCCGCCACAAGACCTGAGCTCGGACAGGAGAACAAAGGCCCAAGCAGGAATCTGAGACCCCCGCCCCGGGCTCCCGTGGACCAATGGGATCCCGATGAGCAGGCGAGATATCCAAATAAGGGAAACTTCCAAAAGACCCCTGAGCTTCCTCCGAGACCCCTTAAAAGCCCCCTCCTCCCTGCCTTGGGCGCGACTTCCTCCACTCTGCTTTCCAGAGTGGCGGAACCTCGCCCGAGGGTGCCCACCTCCTCCCGGCGCAACTTTCCTGGCTCCCCTTCTCCTGAGCCCTGAAACTTCACCGGAGAGCGTTTTTAATAAATCTTGCCTTGCACCCACTTTGCCTGGTGTTGTGTTTATCTCGCCGGAAAAAACCTTACAAAAGGTGTATCACAGTTGTTATGAAATGGCTTTTCTTACCTGTTTCAATGCACCTATTCTTGGCTTTGAGTTTGCTTGGTGTTTAACACCTTCTTAATTGCTTTCTAGAGTTCTCATAAAGGTTTTTTGGAGACTATATAGTTGTTTTGGAGACTATATTGTTGGTATATTTAAATGAGAATGGGTACTAGGGCTTTCTATTCTACCGTCTTACTAATGTCACCAAAATATTTTTACTAATAACAAATAAATGGAAATTCTTGCTCTTTGGTGGTATTGGTTACATTTATACCAGTTTTGGGGTAATTGGAAAACAGTGCCATGTAGAGTTAAATTTATTTTTTTTTCTTTTGGATTCATGGTATACAACTAAATCTTTCATAGGGAAAAAGAGATAAATATTTACCAGTGTTGGTAATAAGATTTTCCGTGATTCTCACAGAAAATTTTGTAAGACATAAAAAATTCATGGTGATTAACAATGCATAGGATATTGTTCATTCTGAGTAAATGTGAGCTTATATTTATTTATTTATAATAAAATCAATAGTTTGAAGGCCATTTAACTATTTAGATGAGTGATGACATTTTTTGACATGGATGTTGTCAAGTATGCAAAAAAGGAATATTTACTTTCATTTACTTTGATTTTTAGTATTTCTTTCTACATTGGGGTAGAATTTTCTCTTTTATAAAATTATTAGATCCTTGGCAATTAAGATTCCAGGTGTGTGTGTGTGTGTGTGTGTGTGTTTTAATTCCCTAAAAAATAGTGCCATTGTGTCATTTTTCTGGTGGTTACATGTTATTATTTGTTCACTTTTCTTATCTTTTTCCTCTAAAATGTGTACTTAACCATCAGTGTTGCACTGTGATTACAGAGATATTAACTGAGAAATTGAATTCTTACATTCAGGGCACATTCTTACATTAGTTTTTCTATTTTGGGTGGGCCTTATATCCCCTGTCCAAATTTGATATAGTCCTTTGGGTGCTAATCTGATCTGCATGTGATGAGGGAGCAGGAGGCTGGCTGAGGACAAAGCAAAAGCTGACGCCTTTCACCCCCCTCTCCATCTGCTCCCCCTCAGTCATCCCTCAGGCATCCCTGACTGCCATGAACAATAAGCAAATAGTTAACTTGCAGAGCTTACAATCCTGCTAGACAGGAGTCTCCCTTGGCTTACAAATGTCCTAAATCTCACTAACAAAGACGATTGATAGCAGGATTGTGACACCCCACCAAAAAGTCTCCCAACTATCTTAATGTTAATAACTGGTCTAAAGACAACATTGATCCAGCAGTAAGGGCAAGGCCTCTGGCAGGCCTGGAACATCCTGGCACCTTGTAGGCCCTCTTTAGCATATGAAAACTCCACTGACACCTCCCTGCCCCTCACCTTCCCCCAACAGCAGGGCATATAACATGCCAACCCTCACAACCCAGGGCAGCCGCATCTCTGCCTGTCCACGGGCCCTGTCCCCGGTGCTTTAATAAATCACCTTTTGCACCAACGACGTCTTAACAATTCTTTCTTTAGTCGTCGGCTCCGAACCTCCTCACCCCACCGAACCTGACTTAGGTTCTGGGACTTCTTCACATGGACTGGATCTACTATAGATGCTATGATGGTTATTCTTCTATAATTTTGAGGTATTGGAAAAGCTGTATTTTATTCTTTTTTTTTTTTTTTTTTTTTTTTTTTTTAAGTAAGAGAGACAGCATGCATGAACTCCAGTGAGGGGCAGAGAGAGGGAGAGAAAGAAATCTTAATCAGACTTCTTGCCCTGCATGGGGCCTAATGCAGTGATGGATCTTGTGACCTGAGATCATGATCTGATCCAAAATCAAGAGTCAGATGCTTAACTGACTGAGCCACAAGATGCCCTTTTATTTTATACCTTTTAACCAAATATAAATTATCCTGAACCTCTACTTCACATGCTAATGAGAATTTGAATTTCAATATGCAATGAGCCTCTTATTTATTTATTTTTTATTCAATTCTACAAAGAATACTTCCACTGTTTCTGTTTCTATATCAAAGCACCAACCCAGTGTCTGCCCAAATGGCTCTTTTCCTACTTATATAAAACCTCACCATTGGTCTCCTGAGTTTCTATCATCTACCCTGGGCTCTTTAGTAGGCTGAAAAATTAATCCCACTATTACAGCAACTTCCAGATATCACTTCTTTCAGTCCTGGAGAAATTTCCCAAGTCAGGTAGTTTTAAACCAACTGACTGTAAAATTTCAGAGGACAAGCCCTTTCTCTTAGACTTAAATTGTCTTTCTTTTGGAAAGAAAACCTGTTATTTCTACCCTGGGAGCAATAGGAACCCCAGTTCCCTAGGAGCCAAAGCTTTGTTTAACTCAGAATTTCATTTTCACAAAGTAGAAGGTAAAGAAAGGGAGGAAATTGCCTCATTCTTTCTAATTCTTCTATTCTTAAGATGTAAAAAAAATCACAATAAACCAAAATTAATTAGTCTGCCATATCAGTAGATTTATATTAGGGAGGTCAGTGTGATTCTTTTAAGGTTGTCCATTTTTTGTCTTATATATAATCTGATTCACATTTTCTAGTCTTGCCATATTTTCTCTTATTCATAAGTGTTTTTCCAAAGTTATAAAATAATGTCTTAATAATCATCTTAATCTCAGGTAATGACATGTAATAGGATTAATTTTATTTAAATGTGCTTTTTGGGGGGAGGTGGCTAAGTACAAAAATCCTTTGCTTTTATTTACCCTATCTTCCTGAGAGATCACTTGGTTGTTTGTTTAAATTAGACTGTAGTGATAGAAAATAGAAATAAAAATCTTAACCTACATAAGGGATAATGGTAGCGGAAACAGGGTTGTGGCTCCAAATTTGATGAGAAATGATTAGGTCCTATTTTGAAAATTGATCCAAAAACATACTGATCAATTAGATATAGTGTGTGAGATAATAAAAGATATTAAACATGGCTATAAAGATTTTAGACTTGGCAACTAGAAGAAAATAGATGCCATCAATTGAGGTAAGGCAGACTCTTGGAGGGGCAAGTTTAGGGTAATATTAATGGTTCAAGTATGGTTCAATATGGAGATTGTAATACCCACCAGATGAAACTGGACACATGAAAGTAAGAAGTTGGGGAAAAAGTCTGTTGGAGAAATAGAGTTAGGAGCTTCATAATATTAACGATATTTTTAAAAGATGGTATTAGATGAGCTCACCATCACATCGCTATTAACTGAGTCAGAGGACATTTCAATGATAAAATGCCCAGGAGAAAGTGGGAAGCAACTGTGTAATGATTAGAAGCAATCAATGATAAATAAAGGAAAAAGAAAATAAACAAGAGAAAGTTATGTCCTGGAAGTCAATGGAAGAAAGTACATTTGTGAGGGGAGCACAATCAGCAGTCTCAAAGGTCAATAAAAATGAGGGCTGAAAACTAAATTAAATGGGCTATTAATATTATAGCAGATTATGCAAGATATGTTTAATATATATCTTTTTAAAATTTTAATTTCATGCTTATTTTTCTTTAAAATACATGTTTAAATAAATCTTTGTATGTGTGACTTCAAAAGTATCACAAATAGTACTCTTTATCAGCCTGTCAGTCAAGACTGAAACATAAATCAATAAATAATTCTTAAATGAACACTTTTTTCTATATTAGTTTTTAATATGGAGTTTATGTAGTTGATATATCTTTTACAAGGATAACTTTCTCTTCTCCTTAATTGCCTATGTATCTATATGTGCTGCAAGAGCAAAATATAATGATACAGATATTTTTAGTCATTTCTGATCATCTGCCAATAAGTGAGAGGTTTTTCTTTTTCTCCCCTCAATTTTAGAATAATTATCATGGGTGACATACTTTCTTTGGGCCAGCCAGAGTCACTGCTTTTTTTTTTTTTTTTTTGGATGATAGCTGTTACTTGTTTTGTGAAGATGGAACTCATTTTAGAAAACTGATAAAATTTCAGTCTTTTCTGATTTACACACTGGTAAACCCAATTTGGTAACATTTTGAATTATACAAGGTGAGATTGGAGAGTTAAGGTAAAATGATCTCCAAAAGTGATTACCTTATTAAAACAAAACAAAAACAAAACAAAACAAACAACAATAATCCTTTACAAATTGCAGATTTTCCTGTATGATCTGTTACTAGTTGACTTCAATAAATATGTATTAAAGACCTAAACTATACCAAAGACTTTGCTGAATGCAGAAAATTTGGAACTCAAATAATAGTTTTTACAGATATTTGCCTGAGTAAAATAATAGTACAATTTTGAAAGATTGTATTCTTTTGAAGATATAAAAACTGGTAGGTATAATTGATCAGAAATTATATTTGATTGGAAAATACTCATAATTAACTTTTTAATGTTTTCGCTGTCTCCAAAAATGGTTTCATGTCTTTACACTAACCCATTTCTGGTGTCTGTTATTAAATATATCAATGGTTGTGAATAGTTTCATTATTTTGTTTTTCCATTTAAAGCTTTATTTAAATACAAATTAGTTAACCACATGCTTTTGTCACATAATTCCTTCTTGTTTTTTACACAAAATGACATTTTCAATAAAGGTCACAAAAACCTACATTTCAGTCTAGCACTAGCCATTTATGAGTTCTGTAACTTTGAATCACTCAATTTATCCCAGTTCCTTTGTGTGTCATTTTTTTGGTATTAAAAAACCTGTAAAATGCTAAGCAATGATATAATGGGTTCATTGATTTGTAAACTATGTTACAAGTGCAAATATTGAAGGAACATGGTCTAATTAGGCATCGTAAGATTGAAGACTAATTCCTCCTCTGCCCCTTATTTTGGGTAACTTTGGGAGAACTACTTTTTGGCTCAGCTTTCATCTGGCAGTTTCCCCATCTAGATCAGGGTGAGCTGGAGAACTCAGAGAAGGAGAATGTAATCACAGGATGTCCCTTTATTCTATCTATGTTGCTATTTCTATTATGTTCATCATTGCTATTTGTTTTTTTTTTTGTTTTTGTTTTTGTTTTTGTTTTTTTCCCCCAATATACAAGAGTTAGGGATGAGAGTGAGTCTACTTAGTGTGATTGGAGGTCTGGGATTTTAGATTCCCCAGGAAAAGATTTACATGGGGATCCCTGCTGGAAGGAGGGATGCAAGCACCAAGCAGTTTATCAAAGGGAAAGCACACCCTCAAGGTGTGAGAAGGCAGGTCCTGTGAGGTAGAATAGATTTTTGGGTTGTTTGGGATTTGAATATTATTGGGTATCTCTGGGCTGGGAAGAGCTAAGACATGCATTGGAGTGGTTTCTAAATGAAGGCTGCTTCCAATCTTTTGGGACACTTGTCCCACAGGTTGGGAGGGGGAGTTTTTGACCCTATAAGGTTTGTACCAGAACCCACAGCCTTTCTCCATTAGAAGGGACTGTTCTTGCAATCCAAATGCACAGTAAAGAGTCTAGGGGTTACCCTGAGGCAGAGATGGAAGAGAAGAGCTGTTCTGCTCCTGTGCCTCTTGAACTGTTGGCCCCAAGATCTTGGAAGCCACAAGGTCAGGATGTTGTGCCCCAGGCTTCTTTCTAATGTGTAACCTATTTATCACCATCCTTAGCTCCAGCTCAGTTCTCAATCATTCCCTTTTCAAGGACTTGGGACTCTGCCTTGGGGAGTCTCCTTCCAGTTCTGTGTCCAGCTTCTACCTAACAAAACTACAAAATTTTTAGCATAAAATTGATTTGTGCTTATCACAAAATGCAGCTTAGAGAATCAGATTCATTTTCATTTCTGTAATAAGGCCCCCATTGTAATGTAAATCATAGGTAGTACCAATTCAAATAAAAAGTGAATATTCCACCAAATCATTCAGATGTTTGTCCTGAACATGAACATTTTGGTCTAATTGACAGAATGTTTCACTTTTCATCCAGATGTTTGGCTTTGAGCTGACATAGCCACTGTCATAATACACTCTTCCAAGATATATGTAGAATTAGTTACTTCTAATCCTTATTGCTTTCAATGTATTGTTATCAATCACTTTTTCAATTACTTCTACAGGATCTAAATTTATTAAACTCTTCATTTAAGCCCATTAAGATACACAATAACCATGTGTATTTCAAGAAAGTATTTTGGTGGTCCCAAGTGATATTTAAAGAGCACTTCTCACATCATAAACAATTCTTCTTAGGGGATAAGTTTCTCCCAGCTGGCACTACTGTACTCTGAAAATTCCAGTAAACTTTACATATACAGGAACTAATATGTCTTTTCCAAATAATAAACCACTCAGTCCATTCTCTTTAAATTCATTTTTAATTTAGCCATTACCTGTGTGACTATGAATACAGTCTTCATACACAGGGTTAAATCCCCTTTTAAAAAGGACTGAATCTTAGTTAGTCATTCCTAGGGCCAATATTCATTTTAAGCAGGAAGTATTTAAATTATAATAATCCAAAATTTTAACTCCATTATCAAGTCACCTTTATGTCTAGTCTGACTTCTGACCATGTACTTCAATTTTAATAAGCTACAGAATGAAATTCCCCCAAGTAACTGCTGCTAGTTAGGTCTTTCTACTGATTTTTCACATATTTTACCCACAATTGATAATATAACTTGAGGTCCCAGGAAACTGCTATCTACTTTATGACATTCCAGTTAACTAAGTCATCTTTTACTGTTTCTTGGTGCATGCTAGGGATTTTTCTATGACACATTTTTCACAGTGTGTTCATGAGACATTAGTTTTCCAGGATGTTCAAATACATGGCTAAATTGATTCATATGCAGAATAAGTTAGCAAATCTCTTGGCTAAACAAATCTAAACAGTTTATTTTCTGAATGACTTCTTTGTCAACTGATTTAATATGCAGAATTCTTCAAATTTACTTGGCTGTCAAACACCTTTTTATGTGGAGCATGTCATGGGACTTTACTATTTATTCTCTGAGGCGTCCTAAACATTCAGGAATGCAAAATTAAAAATCGATTTAATAAGTCTCCAATATTAAAAACTGAGTTGTTTTTGTAGCTTTAGTCAATTTCAAAAGTAGTTTCATACCTCTAAATTTCTCTGACAAATGTATTTATTTATTTCATTCATTTTAACTATGCATAAGTAGCACTTACTCTGTAGAAGGCATTGTTCCATATACTTTACAAATGTTAATTCAGTTTACTTACATAACAAGCCTACAGCTAAGTGAATTATTTTCCATGCTTTATGTATGAGAAAGTGAACACCACAAAGGTGATTTTTCCCAAGGTCATTCAGCTACAAGTGGGTAGGAGTACAATTCAAATCCAGATTATTTTCAGAGTCTATGATCTTAGCCAATAAACTGAATGGCTTTCCTGATCCAAAGTCACACTTTATGATACAAAATTTTTGTAAATGTGTAAGTGTGCTTACCTATAACACATTTGCTTGTGAAGAAAGAAGTTCCAATCAATGTCAATTCAAAGAAATTGTCCTACTTTGCATCTAGTTTCCAATATGGAAAACAAGACTGTAAACTAAAATTGCAGTAACTGCAACAATAACAAGAAGAAGAAGAGAAGGAGGAGGAGGAAAAAAGAAAAAGGAGAAAGACAACTTGTGAAGTATTCATTATCCCCCTCTTAGCCTGCTGTGGTCTGAACAACAGAAATTTATTTCTCAAAGTTCTGAAGGCTGGGAAGTCCAAAATTAAGGTGCCACCAAAGCAATTACTTTTCTGAGGACTCTCTTCTTGGCTTGCAGGCATCTGCCATCTCATTATGTGTCTAGATGACCTCTTTATGAGTATGTGGGAAGAGAAAGATTGAGAGAGTGAACTCTCCTGGCGTCTCTCTCTCTCTTTTTTTTCCCCCCAAAGACTTTATTTATTTATTTGACAGAGAAAGGCAGAGAGAGGGAACACAAGCAGAGGGAGTGGGAGAAGCAAGCTTCTGGCTGAGTGGGGAGACCCTTGAGGGGCTCGAATACAGGACCCTGGGATCATGACCTGAGCCAGAGGCAGCTTAACAACTGAACTATCCAGGCACCGGATCTCTGGTGTCTCTTCTTGTAAGTGCACTAGTTCTATCAGAGTAGAGCCCTACGCTTATGACCTCATCTAAACTTTACTGCCTTATTATAAACTCTACCTCCAAGACAATCACACTGGGGCTTAGGGCTTCATGTAAATTTTGGTGGGAGACAGTTCAGCCCACAGAATCCCCTACACTTCACAGGTGTTCTTACCATTACATTGGAATCATTCTGATGTAGTTTTGGAATATAAGTGAGGTTTGGTGAGATGAGGTCCAGAGCCAACGGCCAAAAAACCATCCTTGAGATGTCTTTGTAATGGTGGTTTTATTAAAGCAGGGAACAGGACTGATGGGCAAAAAGAGCTCTTGTACTGATTATATACTTGGAAAAGGTTTTCAAAAGAACTTTCATATGCTAAAGAGGACCTAGAGATATGGGAGGCCTTGCCATTGTCAAGATAAGTTGTTTTTCCCTTAGTAAGTTAGTAGTTAGTAGTTAGTAAGGCATTAACATTAACACAACTGGGAACTTCCTGGAGGAATGTCACACTTATCCCACCCTGGAGTGGGAAGGGGGTATGTTGCAGGATGTCAGTCATGCTTATCCTCCACTAGCCTTCTGCTTCCTCATCTTTTTTCTTTTTAAGATTTTATTTATTCATTTGGCCGAGGGAGCACAAGCAGGGGCAGGCTGAGGGAGAGGGAGAAAAGGAAGCAGGCTCCCCGCTGAGCAGGGAGCCCAATGAATAGCTCCCTGGGACCCTGAGACCATGACCTGAGCCTAAGGCAGATGCTGAACCAACTGAGCCACCCGGATGCCCTTTGATTTCACTGGTTCCTGTCAATACACTGAAAGCCAAGTGATGAATGGGCCACGATAATTAAAAGCCTTTGGTTCTCTGTCATCTTTCTCTTTGCCTGCGGTGGTGGCCTTGTAGTACAAATAATGTAGTTCTAAGTTGGAGTAGGACCGTCTGACTTCCAACAGACTGGATAGTTTAAGCAAAAATATGTTTATCACACATTAAATCATGAAAGTTCTCATCACGTCCATTGTGACAAGCATACTATTTTTTCTTTTTTTCTTTGCAGTTGGTCAGTCATTTTACAAAGAAAATATATACCTTGGAGTAAGGGAGTGTGTAAATGTCATGTATGGTATGGCTGATTGTAAGAGAAAAATTATAACTAGCTTTTATATTCCAAAATCAGCTCTTATTTCACTATAAAATACCCTAGAAGCCATAATTTTTTTTCTCATTTTTTTGAATCTACATAAAACTTAACTAAGTTTTCTCAGGTATTGCATAAAATACATTTTACATGGATGGAAGTATTTAAGAAAGCAGCAGAAAGGACACTCACTGAATATAGTAGACTGTTTATAATCCCATATTTTCCAGGATTTAACTCTGACCTTTAACAAATCTCTTAACTACTCTGAACCTGGGTGTCCCCATATAAAAATATTGGCTAGATTGAATGAATATTTCAAAAAAGATTTCAAATCCATTACTATGATATGATAATATAAAATTGGAGAAAACGTGCTTGTATCTGGATGTGATAAGATTGAAAATCCTGTATGAATATTGTTTTCTTTTCCTTCATACTATTTTTACTTGCTTTTTCTAGTTCATAATTAGCATCAAATTCATTAATAACAACAGAGAATTTGATTTATTTCATCATAATTTGAAACTTTACTTTCATAGGATCTTAAAAAAAAAACTTTAACAAAAAAATGTCAAAATATGTGAAATATTGTAAGGTTATTTTGTTGTTTGTATTAGCTCAAGCTGCCATAACAAAATTCCACAAACAGGATAGCTTCAGCAACAGAAACTTATTTTTTTCACAGTTCTGGAGGCTGAAAGGCCAAGGTCAAGATGCCAGCAAGACTGATTTCTCATGAGACTTTTCTTCCTGGCTTTTGGATGACTGCCTTCATGCTGTGTCCTCATATGG
This sequence comes from Mustela lutreola, assembly GCF_030435805.1. NCBI lineage: Eukaryota > Metazoa > Chordata > Mammalia > Carnivora > Mustelidae > Mustela > Mustela lutreola. The sequence goes on from NC_081290.1 coordinate 14,191,163, forward strand.
CCTTTCTTCTTCTTCCATGGACACTAATCCTATTGGAATAAGGCCTCACTCTTATGACCTCATTTAACCTTCAGGATTCTTGTAAGTCCTTTGACTTTTCCAAATATAGTCACAATGGGATTAGAGCTTTAACATTTAAATTTTTGAGAGGAACAATTTAATTCATGACATTGTCACATATTACATTTTTTTCAACTAACTTCAATGTTATGCATTTGGTGAAATATGTTAAATTTATTAATCACAGATATAGACATCTGATCTTTGAAATAGGAGAGGACAAAATTCAATTTCAACATTATATACTTCACCCTAAACTATTGTCAATAAATTAGAGGTATTTAATTTGATAATATCATTTTTCTTTCTTAAGCATCTCTAAACCCCACTTTTTCTTTTACAAAATGGGAATAAAATTCCTTTATCATAGAGTATTAACTCATAAAAATTAAATTAGGAATAGGTCTTAAAAAATTAACATGCTAGGTGGGTAATAAAAGATTGTTATTCTCCTTATTCTACAGATTAAATTGCATGTTAGTTTGATATTAAATCATCTTGGACTATGCTAGACCCAAGCAAGTAAATGGCATGATAAGAGCTTACATTTCTGAAAAAAGTATATAGCAAGTTTAAAAAGTTTAAGAGAAGCATGGGTGGAAGAGGTGTTGTTTTATGTTTACAGTACAAAATTTAAAAGTCTAAACTTAAGATGACCAGAAACCAAATTAATGTTTATATTTTTCTGCATATTCTGAGAAAGATTTGCCTTTGACCATATCGTGAAGCACACTAACAGCCTTTGAAGGTATCAGTGGAAGCCAAAATTCATGGAAGGCGTGATAGAGAGGAAGCAGGTCAAGAATGGTGATGTAATCAGCATGGCATACAGGAAATTAGTATACTTCAAAGACAGGAAGATCTATATTTTATCACAGAGAGCTTCCAAAGAGCTAGGCAATTTTTTTTTAAGATTTTTTATTTATTTATTTGACAGAGAGACATGACAAGCAGGCAGGGAGGCAGGCAGAGAGAGAGGAGGAAGCAGGCTCCCTGCTGAGCAGAGAGCCCAATGTGGGGCTCAATCCCAGGACCCTGGGATCATGACCTGAGTTGAAGACAGCGGCTTAACCCACTGAGCCACCCAGGTGCCCCAAAGAGCTAGCCAATTATGAATAACAGCATTGCTACCATTTTCTTATGATGGAAGATATAACATTGTCTAGTGACGGCACATTTAACAATAAAGAGTATGATGCCCTCAAAAAACTTTGCCAGGGAACTTTCGTGTTTTAATGATGGCCCTGGTGCTGGGCTTCCCTCAGGATTTGAGACAGAAACTGGAATTCTGGTATTTAGGTATTAGGACAAAGAATAATCTCCATACTTTAGAAGACTTGGTTACATCCGCATTACCCTAAAAACCTATTCTTACCCTTTTAACCTAAGCTTGTCTGCATGGGTTTCTATTCTTTGCAATCAATTAATACCTGGCAAATATCTATACTACCACCACTAAATGAGTAAGTGGGAAAAAAAAATGATTCTCAAAACTCAGGTATTTTGATTTCTAGCTCTATGCTCTTTACAATAAAATAAGTGCTGTCTTGTTGGGAAATTTAGCTTTGTCAACAGCAACAAATAGTCTTACCAGTTCTACTTATTTTTCTCTATCCTGAGCATAGATCATGTGGCCATAGGGTTATCTGGCTTATGCAATTCAACAAGATAGATACTTTAGAAGGGTAATAAAGATAAACTCTTCACCCTGGCTCACATGCACTGCGCTTTCGAGGCTGTCTATAGGATTATTAGCTGCTCGATTTTGACAGGCGTCAGTGAGATTCATAGATTTTTTACCTAGTACACTGCTTTACAATTTAATAGTAGCTCTTCCTACATCAGCTTTGCATTAAATAAGGACACAACAAGATTGGATAGCAGCCTTACTGGCTTCACAATAGTCACTAAAATACCAGACCCGGATGTGTATGTCTAGATATCTGGGATTTTTGAGGGCCAATCCCAAATTCCCCATTTTTATAGAAAAACCCTTATTTATTTTTTTAAAGCAAATGTTAGTCGATTATTAATAAATGCATATAAAGTGCATAGTGAATATGTTGTGTCCTACATGAAGTCCCAAGGCTTTTACTTTTTAAAAACAAATGCCAAATCAGAAGATCCCCTAGAGATGGTAGCCTAAAGAATAATTGAAAATGAAGGGCAACTTCTCTTGATAATCAGCCATAATCACTAAACCTACAGACACAATGCATTTTATCTCTCCAAAAGATCAAAAATAGTAAATCTCACTAAGAATAATTAGGAAAAATGCCATACAACTGAAACTATATTTTCTGAACCTCTTGATAGCTCCAGTTTAAATACATTATTCTTGGTATACATACACAATGTGTTTTAAGAAGAACGTAGTTTTCAGACTTAATGCTTTACATTTGGGGTATATGTTTTTAAAAAAATCCTTATAGAAATGATTCCACAGAATAGGAAAAAAAGAATTAGGATTACATAAAGGAAATACCAAATTGGAGTGGATAGTTGCAAAATAACAAACAAACAAACAAACAAAACACCAGGAGGCTAAGGAATGCTATGGAGTCCACACAGTGACTATCATGAAGTTAAGTGTTGATTGAAAGTTGAAAGAAACGGACAAGAACAAATGAATGATTCGGGTGAGTAAGAGTGGACATATAGAGGATTTAAACAAATAAACTGGGGATCTGGATTATTTTATTTTAGGTTTTTTTTTTTTAAGATTTTATTTATTTATTTGATAGACAGAGATCACAGGTAAGCAGAGAGGCAGGCAGAGAGAGGAAGGGAAGCAGGTTCCCCGCTGAGCAGAGAGCCTGATGCAGGGATCGATCCCAGGACCCTGTGTTCACGACCTGAGCCGAGGGCAGAGGCTTTAACCCACTGAGCTACCAGGAGCCCCGGATTTTAGTTTTTATGATAAGTGAAAAAATAAGTGTTCTTGCATCATATAATTCACACTACATGCAATTTAGAATTTCTTAAATCCTTTTAAATGTCTTAAGCTTTTACTCTGAAATTTACAAACTTGATAAATATGTCACCAAATTTATCACCAGTTATCTTATAGCTCTGACAACATATAACAAATGAAGTTTGCTATAAAATATTTTAGACTACCTAAAATTGTGTTTATATATTTAAAAAAAATTATTTAGGGGATCATGGTGGTACACCTTTCAGCATCTATGTAATCTCACATGATTACTTGTAGCCAGTCAAATGAATCTTTTGTCTTGGTGACAATGGTAGGAATGGACATGTATTCTGGTTTTGTCCAAGGAGTCATAAATTGAAATATATTACATTGTTCCAGAGACACTTTTTATTACTGATAGATAACACTGGAGGGTATGTCTTCTTGATCATTAGAAAATCAATAGTTTTTAACTAACTGTTAAAGTAATGGCAGATGTTGAGCAAACATGAGGGAAGCTAGTTTTAGAAAAAAGCTGATCATGAGAAAGAATAGGAAGTTGGAAAGAATCTAGGTCTTTGAGGTATTACTGAGTTGCTGATCAAATTATTTTCTGGGATTCTATACTGAATCTGGGAATTTTGGTGAGAAAATAAATTTTTTTGCTGTTTTAGCTCTTTTGAAGTGAGATTTTCTGCTTATTCTGATTTAAATCATCATGATGTAGAAAACCAAATTTTAAATGTAAAAGTCTGCCAGCTAATTCCTTATTTATAAAGACAACTGGGAGAAAATTATTTAAATTTTTAAAATGTATATATATATATCAATGTTTATATATATAAATATAGCAATTGTATATATATGTATACATATACAAATATAGCAATGTTTATACAAATACAGCATTTTATATATATAAATATAGCAACAGATATATATATACATCTACATTGTATGATTTACTCTGATAATTTAATATATTCCTCTTTTAAAGTCTTTTTTTATAGTCAAATAATAAATAATAGTAAAGGCAATCCTATCTAAAGCTGCCTCTTCTCCTTGGATGTCCTCTGCTATTTGATCTATCAAGAGTTTGTTGGGGGAGAGGGTGAAGAGGAGGCAAAGGTTGTTGTCTGTTTTTTAATCCTTTTATTGACAAGGTCTATATCCACACTTGAGTCTGTTCCCCATCCATTTCAATAGGTCTCTGCTCCTTCTACCCTAGTGCTGTCCTTGCAGATCAATCGCTTTATGTAAAAGAAAAAAATAAATTTCCTCAAATCCAAATAGATTATCACTAGTATATTGTCCATTTTACTACTTTAATGTGTGAAAAATTCTTAATAAATATATCCAACTGAGGTTTTTTTTTTTTACTATATTTTATTAGTCAAATATGATTACTCATCATTATAAGAGACATACTTCTCTAATCAATTTTAGGGAATTGATGACCTGTCTGTGTATGAGAAGAGGGATATCTATTACAAGGCACATTTTCCCAAGAGGTCTCAGGATGATTCTGTGAAACAGCACATCATTCGCTTTATTTACCTTTTCAATTTCCTGTAGGAAACATAATAAAGATGGTATTGTTTGGGGAGATGTTAAACATGAGAAAGTAACTTTAAAAGATTTTTGTTGTTATGGGATAATTGCCCTATTGACTTTAGTTACACCTGTTTTCTTATCAAAGCAATTGGGAAATATAAACTATTAGAGTCTTTGTTAATGTCATGCTATATTTTCATAAGACTTTTTATTTGAATCTATTGTCTTTAATCTATAATAGAAAAACAAAGTAGTCCTTTTCCTCTATCTAAAATGGGCTGCCCTTCTGGCATATATATTTTAAGATTATATTTCATAGCTACTAGGGAATAGAAATAAACTAAGAAACTGAATTCTCCTACCTTGTCAAACCCAAAATTATGATAAAATAAAATAAAAAAATAAGTACACAAACAGCACAATTTGGAAATAATTTATACAATAAGTTGAACATAATTTCATCTCTGAGCAAAAAGAAATTACTTATATATTCAGTCACAATTTGCATCCCCCCAGAATATATATTTTTTCTGATAACCCCTAATATCTAGAAACTGATTTTAATACAGGTCTAAAATCCTTTATTCAAAATACATAGAATAAGATATACTTCAGAATTCCATTTTTATAAGAATAAGATGGTGCATATATTTATAATGTAATAGCCCCATGAGGACCTGGGCAATACCCCATAATCATTCTTAATTATGAAGTGAAAGATATAACTGTTCACTACATGTAGACTACAAATAGTCTCTTTTCACTTCAGATCAGGGTTCAGCAACAAAATGCTTATTGTAAACATGAAAAACTTTTCATTTTCATGGAGATTTTGATAGTGAGACTATAGATAAAGAGTTGAAAATCTGTAGTTTAATATGTCTCATGATAAATATTTTAATAAATGTTTGCTCAATAGCTCTGGAATGGGAACTAATGAAGAATGTATTTAGTATTATAATGAGGAAAGTAGAGAACTGGAAGTTGGAACATTTTGCTCTTATCTCATGCCTGTTGCTAGACAGTCCTCTAGATATTGACAGGTTATATTTATTTGGTCTTTGAATTAATGTAATTTTGACAATGAGAAAGGAATGTCAGTTATTGGCATAATTCTTTTCTAGATCATTTATACAAATACTATATATGCTGATTATTCTGAAAATGCATTAGATTTCTACAAGAAGGTAGGTAAATTTCAGATGACAATCTTGATTCTGTTAGTCATTATATTGAGTAAGGAATCTTTAATAAAATCTAAGGAAAAATAGAATGGATAATTTGCAAGGAATTTTTTTCTTCACTTTTTTTCTATTTAAAATAGAATCTGGGAGTGCACTAAAGTTCCTTCAGGAGCTTTATATTAGCTTTTACATTTATTTAGTCCTTCCACTAAAAAAAAAAAAAAGAAATTGTTTCAAGATAGGGATTTTATTTCTTTGGCTTAGAAAATATAAAAATTATTATATGGAAAGAGTAGTCACCTTGGTCAATATTGAAGAATAAGAAATTAAGACATTAAAAAATTATTTCTTCAGAATAATCGTAATTATACCAAAGTGAAAAACTTCAAAGGGAACTTTGAATAAGAAAATGTATTTTTTGGGGGGGTGTGGGTGGCTCAGTTAAGCATCCTAATCTTGATTTTGGCTTGGGTCATAACCTCAGGTTGTGAGATCAAATCCCCATCAGGCATGGAACCTGCTTAAGATTCTCTCTCTCCCTTTCCCTCTGCCTCTACCCCCTTTCTTAAAATAAATAAATAAATAAATAGAAAATCTGGTTCATTGTACTTTTATCTGTTCTCACATTTTAGCTTAATGACCTCATTTCAAAGTGTGTATCTTATTCCCACTATCACGGACAGCTTAAATTACTTTAACAGGATATAAGAAAGTATCTTTTATTTTATTGTGGTAAAATATGCATAACAAAATTTATCACCTTAAACTATTTTGGGGGTGTATATATTTGTGCTATTAAATACTTTCAATATTGTCATGTATCCATCACCACCACCCATTTTCAGGAAATGTTCATCTTGAAACTCTACCCATTAAACAATAACTTCCTATTCTGCTCTCTTCCCAGTTCCTGGGCAGAGATTCTACCTCTGTCTCTATGAATTCGACCAACAACTCTATGTACTATATAGAGGTGAATTCATACCATTTTTGTCCTCTTGTGCCTACCTTATTAATGTAATGTCTTCAAGATTCATCTATACTGTGAGACTTTCAGTCCTTTTTAAGATGAAATACTGCCTTGTATGGAATGTATTTTTATGTAAATTACCTCTTCTCTATGTTTTTGGTTAGTGCTTAAGAGGGTACAGTAGTCTTTTGTGATTCTGTGTTGTGACAGGAATTTAATTTACATGAGGTGTACCTATCTCAGTCTAAACCAATTCCAAAGCGTAAAATTGGAAAGTGATGTACTCCCAAGCATAAATGAAATCACTAAATCAGCAATAGGTGAAATATAAATACTATCTATGGTCAGGGTCAAAATATTTAGTTGGAAAGTAGCAACTCAATCTATTTTGCCTTTATTTAAACAAGGTTATTAAAATTTCCCATCAATTTTATTATCAATCATCAGAAGCTGGTATTTTGTTTTAATAGCCAATAGCCAAATTCATAAATATATCTCTCTGCTCAGTTGAAAACAAAGATGAAAGTCACTAAATAATGTCAAAACATATATTGTCTGCATATGACATTTTATATCTTCATATTAACCTAGTAGATTCTTACTAGTTTTCAGCCAAGTAAATAGTAAACTTCATATTTTTTGTTCTATTTTATTTCAAGTTTGTGTGTTGTATGAATATAGAGGCAAATGTATGTCGATACCAAGTAAATTGCACTGACAGCTTTTAATCAAACTAAGCTTTTTGTAGGACCTACATTTTCAAATCTTCCTATATCTGCTACATAATTATGTTCAAAAGAAATTTAATCATATTTTATAGGATTGTATTTACATACTTGAATCAATCCTGAAAATACTTCAGAGGATAAAATTTAAATTCTACACTGAGTACAAACCTGAAGGGTTAAAAAACTGTATGAGCTCACATTTGAAGTAATTAATTTAGTAATTGTCAGGGATGAATAAGTAGAGCATGAGAAAGAATATTCATTATGAGAATAAGGAAAGGCTCTGGATTCCCAATTAACATTAAAGCAGCATCAGCATAAAATGAGCATTAATATTCCACAAGATAATTGGCAACCTTTGTGATATGGTTTTTTTTGTTTGTTTTTTTTTTTTCCTCCCCCACATTAGCCATTCTCAAAAAGGTGTCATTACTCTAGGCTGACTGAAAAGGTTCACAATTTATGCTATGTTCTATTCTTATTCCTATTGACAGTTGCAGGCTTTTGCTATGGATTAATATAAACTATACTGACAACCTTGTATGAATTATCTTGTTTAATCTTTGGCATCGTCCTATGAAATAGTAGCATTTTATACTTATTTTGCAAATAAGATATATTTTGGCTTTTGTAAGGCCATTGGACAAGTGGCTGTGCCTCCATGTTTAATTTCTATGTAATAAACTCTTCTATAACTCAGAATTTCTGTTATATATAACCATTTCCAAACACTTTTATGTACATTACCTCAATATTAACAAAGGCATTCTGTGAAATTATTATTATCGGGGTTTCAGATAAGGGAATGGAGACTTATAAAAATTAAGTTGCTGCAATGACAACATTAAAGAAGTCGTTCATTTCCCATCTAAACACGCCCCTTTCTACTCTTAAATGCTTCAAATATTAACCATTTTATTCAAAAAGGCATAAAATAAAGCAAATTTCATGTAGCCCAGTGGCTGGTTATAGCCCCACATGTTTTTCTAACTTTGAATTGGTTATACATAGGTAAAATTAAGGTTTAAAACAAAAGTCTATATTTCAGTTTATTTAGAAAAATTAAGAAATGTGACCACTTAGCAAAACTGGATGGGACTGAACAGGGCTGCCTGGGTGAACTGCCTCACTGAACAGGGGTGTGAGCTGTCTGCTTCACAGTCCTCACTATTCCATTTGTCTTATACTGGGGCTACTTCACTCATTAACTTGTCTGCATCTGAATTTAGTTCAATCTTAAATGGTTGAATATTTGTGTCAGTAGAAAATTTCCGTGCTACATTGCACACTCCTTTCTCTGTGTGGAATAGGACTCTCTGCACCCTTCTATTTATAAAAGTCCTACAAAACTTTTTTTTTTTTTTTTTTAAGATTTTAGTTATTTCTTTGAGGGAGGGGGAGGAGAGAGAGAGAGAGAGTGAGAGAGAGAGAGAGTGCATGAGTTGTGGGGTGGGGAGTTAGAACAGGAGAGGGACAAACAGACTCCTGAGCAGAGAGCCTGACATGGGGCTTGATAACAGAACCCTGAGATCATGCCCTGAGCCAAAGGCAGATGCTCAACTGATTGAGCCACCCAGGTCCCCGGAAGTCCCATTAATCTTTTAAAACATAAGTCAGTCCTTTCTCCATGAAGACATCCTCCCAAATAATCGTAGCACATTGTTACGCCTGTTCTCTCCAAATTGTAAAAGTCGTACTAGAAAGTATTAATACAGGGAGGAAGATTTTATTCAAAGCTATTGCAATAGGAAAGAGGGCAGAACGGAGTCTGAGCTCAATGCTGCTAAACAAAATGCAGAGGCTGAGCTAGTGCAAAAGTACTAGAGGATAATAGGAGAGAAGTTGATCAATGGAAGATGTGGATTCCATTGAGTTATTCCACTGAATTAATTTGCAAATATTTCCTCTGTGACTAGGCTGGTTGGCCATTGGTGCTGGCCCATTGAAGGCCTCTGCCCTCCCACAGAGACTGGGATGTAGGACTCTGTCTTCCTTGATGATTACATTTCAAAGGGATGTCTTCCAGGTCCTTGAGAAACATTTCTAGGTTATAAATCAAGAAAAAGGATTTTAAAGAGGTTTCTTTCTCAAAAGGACAAAGAAAAAAATTATGAATGCAAATTTTCTAAGGCAAATACTCTAAGAAAAGGGAAATCAGGTGCTTAGAGATGGAAGCCTGTTTAAAGATTAGTCAAGCTGTTATAACTCTTTGTAGCTGAGACTGTCAGTTATTAGTCAATGTCTGTTGCTCCCTGATTCCTTTAGCAATCAGAATTAAAAGTAAGATGCTGTGCACATGACTGTCCTGATAAATACAGTATATTCTGGCCTCAATTGCCAGTAAGGATGTCATTTGACTTACTTTTGAGCTACGAGACATGAGTGGGAGTGAAATGTGCTATCTGCAGAAAGAAAAGAGAGCTGGTCTCTCCTTTGCTGTCTCCAAGCCTGCTGGATGGAATGTGGACAGCATAGTAGGAGTTGGAACAGACATCATAGATTATGACATAGAAATTACATGTCATAGATAGCACTGTAAAATGATAGAGTATCCTGAGTGCTATTAAAAGATAATTTTTTAAAAAATTTTATTTATTTATATGACAGAGAAATCACAAGTAGGCAGAGAGGCAGGCAGAGAGAGAGAGGGGGAAGTAGGCTCCAAGCTGAGTAAATAGCCCAATGGAGGGTTGGATCCCAGGATCCTGGGATCATGACCTGAGCTGAAAGCAGAGGCTTAATCCACTGAGCCACCCAGGTGCCCAAAAGATCATATTTTTGAGGGTAAAATCAGGATATAAGAATTAACATGTATTAAAGATTTTATTTAAATCATTAAAAAGGAAACTGGTTAGTGTTAAAAACCAATTCAAAAGAAAATCTAAAGAGCAAAACACTTACGATTTGGAAAATTATAGTGAATGTGAATAAATAAACAATTAAAGGAGTAAATGAATTTGGAGGTAACCAAGTTCATTTGTATATATATAGAGAATAGTAGTTTTGCATTACTATCAGTTATCTACAATTAATAAAGTCATGATATAGCTCCCACTGTTTCAGAATCAGATAATTATGAAAGATGCACTGTAGACAATGGATAGTTTTCCACTGAGCAACTTTTCCCTCTTTTTTCCTTAAAGTTCTGTACTTTGGGCAGCTACCACATCATTATTGGGATGTTTATATTCAGACTGCTATGTAAGAAAATAAGAAAAATGTCAATATATATTTAATATTTAATAATATAAATATATATATTTTAAGCAGCTCCATTTTTTGTTTTTTGAAAATTCTTATCTTTTGATACAAAGACCAAACTTTAGGTTAAATAGTATTTTCGAGTTACTAAACATATACTGCCTTGAAATATCTCATTGAAGTCTTTTAAACAAATCATGTAGGGGTGCCTGGGTGACACAGTTGGTTAAGCATCTGCTTTCAGCTCAGGTTAGGATCTGGGGTCCTGGAATCCAGTCCCGAGTTGGGCTTCCTGATCTGGGGGGAGTCTGTGTATTCCTCTCCCTCTGCCCCTAGCCCTGCTTGTGAACTCTCTGTCTCTCAAATAAATAAATACAACCCTTTAAAAAAAAATCATTTGAATGCAAGTAAAATGTTTGTATTTTCTTTACTCTTCTCACTCTAATTATTCTGACTCATTCATAGAGATATTCTACAAATATTTGTATATCAATTATTTAGAACCTAATTTGACACTATTCTAGGAAAAAAAAAGTCTGATGAGAGAGATTGAGATACTTAACTCCACCTTTGGTGAAAGAAGCTTATAAAAAGAATCTAGGATCTTGAATTATTTAAAGAGGGAAGATGTCAGCATAACTGCTCTCCATCCAATGCTAACATTAATTACAGTAATGCTTTGAGCATTGGATAACTTCCATAAAAGAAGGAGATTTTAGATATCTTTTTGTAGCAAAGCCATTTGGGAACAGAGTTGGAAGATGGTCTCAAAAATAGTTCCTACTACTTATTCTAAGTCTTGAATTACATAGTAAAATTGCAGTGCTAATGTTTTGTGGAACCCAAGTATATACAACTTACTTACCTATGATAATTGAATATAATATAAATATAGGAAATTAAACTATAACCGTAAAGTATCATTTTTATCATTAAATTCAACCTACTTTTTCACCAGAACTTTTACTTGAGGAACTCACAGGAAATCAAATTAATTCATTTGCATTTATCCTCATTTAATCCACATCAACTACCTATGATTAGAGTGAATGCACAAGGAGAAATTTAATCCAAAAAATAGTGTGCATTTTCCAGAAAATGAACTTAGAAATTGACATGTAATAATGATGATAACAGCACTATATTACAAGTACTTTGCAAAATATTCATGTAATATGTAACCCTCACCATACCTGTTTATGTATTTTTTATTAAAAGACAGTCTTTCATTTTCTGCTTGCCTAGGCATTATTCTGGTCATCAACCCTATAGAAATAAACCAGTCTGCTAATAAAGCCAGGATACCTTCATGGGCATGTGGCTGTGCCCATAGTCAGAAGAACACCTCTTTTTGGTTTATGCTCTGCATTTACTATCTTGAAATTTTTAATTTTCCTACTGAACTTATGCTTTGTATGTGGAGGCAGATGTGAGAATGGAGAGAGATCATGAGCAAAGGAGGTACGTATGGTATATACGTTTCCCTCTGGCACCATTTCCATACAGCATTATGATGCCCATGACCACAGAATTCTGGCGGGCCAGTGATGCATGAGATTCAGTGAAACTCAAAGCAAATACAAGAAAAGTAACATATGAAAGCTGCCAAACACATATGTAAAGAATGATGACGTAGAAGGAAAGAAGACCGTGACACATAGATCCTTTCCCTTTCAGTCCTCCTTCCTTACCAGTAAACCAAAGGTAGATGATATTGTTAGGATATCATCAAGAAGTCAGATACATGTGGATGGGGCTAGAGAGTATGATGCTAAGGGAAGGAGGCCAGAGAAAGCAAATATCATATGATTTCACTCATATGTGGAATTTAAGAAATAAAAGAGATAAATATGGGGAAAAAGAGAGAGAGGAAAACCATAAAACAAGACTCTTACCTATAGGGAACAAACAGGTTTACCAGAGGGGAGATGGGTTAAATGGATGATGGGTATTTAGGAGGGCACTTGTGATGAGCATTGGCCATTGAATGTAAGTGATGAATCACTAAATTCGACCCCTGAATCTAATATTACATTTTATGTTAACTAACTGGAATTTAAAAAAGAGTGGAATTGAGGAATCGTGTCTCCATTCTTTTGGTTTGGATGATTTGTATAAATTATATAACTTCTGAGATTTTTGCAATAGCTAATTCTCTCATTTTAATTTAAACCAACTTTGCATGATAAAAAGATGAACAGCAAAATTCATTGTTAATATGAATTTTACTTTACTTTAAACTTAAAATATTTTAATATGAAACTTTTACTTTGAAATGAAAATATTTCTTTACTTAGAATTATACTAAGTAGCAAATAAATCTACTAAGACAATTGAGCAACACCACAGGAAAAAAAGAGGAAACCTTTATATTTTAAAACTTAGTTTAAAAAAATAATAAAAAGATATTTTTAAAGGAATCTCTACATCCAACTTGGGGCTCAAACTCAAGCCCAAGATCAAGATTCACATGCTCTACTGACTGAGCTAGCCAGGTTCCCATATTTTAAAATACGGGTTTGTTTTTGAGCAAGCCTCATATTTTATTTTTCACTGGGGCCCATAAATTTAGTGCTTACTCCATTTGTGGGTTATGTTCTCATGAGAAAACAGATAGAAAACAACCATTAAAACTGCAGATATGAAAGTATTACAATAGGAGAAGGAAATAGATAGCAATGAGGGGAAAGGGCATTTAAAATAAGGGTTTCAGGGGGGTGCCTGGGTGGCTCAGTGGGTTAAGCCGCTGCCTTCGGCTCAGGTCATGATCTCAGGGTCCTGGGATCGAGTCCCGCATCGGATTCTCTGCTCAGCGGGGAGCCTGCTTCCCTCTCTCTCTCTCTGCCTGCCTCTCTGCCTACTTGTGATCTCTCTGTCAAATAAATAAATAAAATCTTAAAAAAAAATAAGGAGTTCAGGGAAGAAAGTCCTTCTTTTTGAGAAGGTACATTATAACAGAGACCAGAATAATGAGGAGGATCCAACGCTAATAACACCTGTGGACCCCCCAGGAGGAAGGGGAGAGCTTATGGGGCTGTTTCAAGGGGCAGCGAAGTCCTGGGAATGGGTTTTCAAATTCCATCTAAGTGGGATGGGAATTCCCAGAGTTCTGAGCAGGGAAGTGATAACAATTGGATAAAAATTCTTTACTATCCTTCTTCTAGTGTGGTTGAAATGGAGATTTGGAGGTTTAGGGAGTTTAACCTCTTGTCTAAGATTACACAGCTAATAAGCAGGACAGGACTAAAAAGTAATTAATCTGACTCGAGGGTCCACACATTCATCTCCTATGCTGTATTCTAAAAATAGACACTGCCTTCTGTGAATGACAGTATGAACTGAACAATTAAGCAGATGATTTCATTCTGGCTATTGCAGTAGGGGAGAGCATTCATTACTCAAGCACACATGAGAGTAAAGGAGAGGGTTTGGAGTCTTTTTTTTTTTTTTTTTTTTTAATTTTTTATTTTTTATAAACATATATTTTTTATATACATATATTTTTATCCCCAGGTCTGTGAATCACCGGGTTTACACACTTCACAGCACTCACCAAATCACATACCCTCCCCAATGTCCATAATCCCACCCCCTTCTCCCCAACCCCCTCCCCCCGGCAACCCTCAGTTTGTTTTGTGAGATTAAGAGTCACTTATGGTTTGTCTCCCTCCCAATCCCATCTTGTTTCATTTATTCTTCTACCCACTTAAGCCTCCATGTTGCATCACCACTTCCTCATATCAGGGAGATCATATGATAGTTGTCTTTCTCTGCTTGACTTATTTCGCTAAGCATGATACGCTCTAGTTCCATCCATGTTGTTGCAAATGGCAAGATTTCATTTCTTTTGATGGCTGCATAGTATTCCATTGTGTATACATACCACATCTTCTTGATCCATTCATCTGTTGATGGACATCTAGGTTCTTTCCATAGTTTGGCTATTGTGGACATTGCTGCTATAAACATTCGGGTGCATGTGTCCCTTTGGATCACTACATTTGTATCTTTAGGGTAAATACCCAATAGTGCAATTGCTGGGTCATAGGGCAGTTCTATTTTCAACATTTTGAGGAACCTCCATGCTGTTTTCCAGAGTGGCTGCACCAGCTTGCATTCCCACCAACAGTGTAGGAGGGTTCCCCTTTCTCCGCATCCTCGCCAGCATCTGTCATTTCCTGACTTGTTGATTTTAGCCATTCTGACTGGTGTGAGGTGATATCTCATTGTGGTTTTGATTTGTATTTCCCTGATGCCGAGTGATATGGAGCACTTTTTCATGTGTCTGTTGGCCATCTGGATGTCTTCTTTGCAGAAATGTCTGTTCATGTCTTCTGCCCATTTCTTGATTGGATTATTTGTTCTTTGGGTGTTGAGTTTGCTAAGTTCTTTATAGATTCTGGACACTAGTCCTTTATCTGATATGTTGTTTGCAAATATCTTCTCCCATTCTGTCAGTTGTCTTTTGATTTTGTTAACTGTTTCCTTTGCTGTGCAAAAGCTTTTGATCTTGATGAAATCCCAGTAGTTCATTTTTTCCCTTGCTTCCCTTGCCTTTTGCGTTGTTCCTAGGAAGATGTTGCTGCGGCAGAGGTCGAAGAGGTTGCTGCCCGTGTTCTCCTCAAGGATTTTGATGGATTCCTTTCGTACATTGAGGTCCTTCATCCATTTTGAGTCTATTTTTGTGTGTGGTGTAAGGAAATGGTCCAATTTCATTTTTCTGCATGTGGCTGTCCAATTTTCCCAGCACCATTTATTGAAAAGGCTGTCTTTTTTCCATTGGACATTCTTTCCTGCTTTGTCGAAGATTAGTTGACCATAGAGTTGAGGGTCTATTTCTGGGCTCTCTATTCTGTTCCATTGATCTATGTGTCTGTTTTTGTGCCAGTACCATGCTGTCTTGATGATGACAGCTTTGTAATAGAGCTTGAAGTCCGGAATTGTGATGCCACCAACGTTGGCTTTCTTTTTCAATATCCCTTTGGCTATTCGAGGTCTTTTCTGGTTCCATATAAATTTTAGAATTATTTGTTCCATTTCTTTGAAAAAGATGGATGGTACTTTGATAGGAATTGCATTAAATGTGTAGATTGCTTTAGGTAGCATCGACATTTTCACAATATTTATTCTTCCAATCCAGGAGCATGGAACATTTTTCCATTTCTTTGTGTCTTCCTCAATTTCTTTCATGAGTACTTTATAGTTTTCTGAGTATAGATTCTGTGTCTCTTTGGTTAGGTTTATTCCTAGGTATCTTATGGTTTTGGATGCAATTGTAAATGGGATTGACTCCTTAATATCTCTTTCTTCTGTCTTGCTGTTGGTGTAGAGAAATGCAACTGATTTCTGTGCATTGATTTTATATCCTGACACTTTACTGAATTCCTGTATAAGTTCTAGCAGTTTTGGAGTGGAGTCTTTTGGGTTTTCCACATATAGTATCATATCATCTGCGAAGAGTGATAATTTGACTTCTTCTTTGCCAATTTGGATGCCTTTAATTTCCTTTTGTTGTCTGATTGCTGAGGCTAGGACCTCTAGTACGATGTTGAATAGCAGTGGTGATAATGGACATCCCTGCCGTGTTCCTGACCTTAGCGGAAAAGCTTTCAGTTTTTCTCCATTGAGAATGATATTTGCGGTGGGTTTTTCATAGATGGCTTTGATGATATTGAGGTATGTGCCCTCTATCCCTACACTTTGAAGAGTTTTGATCAGGAAGGGATGTTGTACTTTGTCAAATGCTTTTTCAGCATCTATTGAGAGTATCATATGGTTCTTGTTCTTACTTTTATTGATGTGTTGTATCACATTGACTGATTTGCGGATGTTGAACCAACCTTGCAGCCCTGGAGTAAATCCCACTTGGTCGTGGTGAATAATCTTTTTAATGTACTGTTGAATCCGATTGGCTAGTATTTTGTTGAGTATTTTCGCATCTGTGTTCATCAAGGATATCGGTCTATAGCTCTCTTTTTTGGTGGGATCCTTGTCTGGTTTTGGGATCAAGGTGATGCTGGCCTCATAAAATGAGTTTGGAAGTTTTCCTTCCATTTCTATTTTTTGGAACAGTTTCAGGAGAATAGGAATTAGTTCTTCTTTAAATGTTTGGTAGAATTCCCCCGGGAAGCCGTCTGGCCCTGGGCTTTTGTTTGTTTGGGGATTTTTAATGACTGTTTCAATCTCCTTATTGGTTATGGGTCTGTTCAGGCTTTCTATTTCTTCATGGTTCAGTTGTGGTAGTTTATATGTTTCTAGGAATGCATCCATTTCTTCCAGATTGTCAAATTTATTGCCGTAGAGTTGCTCATAGTATGTTCTTATAATAGTTTGTATTTCCTTGGTGTTAGTTGTGATCTCTCCTCTTTCATTCATGATTTTATTTATTTGGGTCCTTTCTCTTTTCTTTTTGATAAGTCGGGCCAGGGGTTTATCAATTTTATTAATTCTTTCAAAGAACCAGCTCCTAGTTTCGTTGATTTGTTCTATTGTTTTTTTGGTTTCTATTTCATTGATTTCTGCTCTGATCTTTATGATTTCTCTTCTCCTGCTGGGCTTAGGGTTTCTTTCTTGTTCTTTCTCCAGCTCCTTTAGGTGTAGGGTTAGGTTGTGTACCTGAGACCTTTCTTGTTTCTTGAGAAAGGCTTGTACCGCTATATATTTTCCTCTCAGGACTGCCTTTGTTGTGTCCCACAGATTTTGAACCGTTGTATTTTCATTATCATTTGTTTCCATGATTTTTTTCAATTCTTCTTTAATTTCCCGGTTGACCCATTCATTCTTTAGAAGGATACTGTTTAGTCTCCATGTATTTGGGTTCTTTCCAAACTTCCTTTTGTGGTTGAGTTCTAGCTTTAGAGCATTGTGGTCTGAAAATATGCAGGGAATGATCCCAATCTTTTGATACCGGTTGAGTCCTGATTTAGGACCGAGGATGTGATCTATTCTGGAGAATGTTCCATGTGCACTAGAGAAGAATGTGTATTCTGTTGCTTTGGGATGAAATATTCTGAATATATCTGTGATGTCCATCTGGTCCAGTGTGTCATTTAAGGCCTTTATTTCCTTGCTGATCTTTTGCTTGGATGACCTGTCCATTTCAGTGAGGGGAGTGTTAAAGTCCCCTACTATTATTGTATTGTTGTTGATGTGTTTCTTTGATTTTGTTATTAATTGGTTTATATAGTTGGCTGCTCCCACGTTGGGGGCATAGATATTTAAAATTGTTAAATCTTCTTGTTGGACAGACCCTTTGAGTATGATATAGTGTCCTTCCTCATCTCTTATTACAGTCTTTGGCTTAAAATCTAATTGATCTGATATAAGGATTGCCACTCCTGCTTTCTTCTGATGTCCATTAGCATGGTAAATTCTTTTCCACCCCCTCACTTTAAATCTGGAGGTGTCTTCGGGCTTAAAATGTGTTTCTTGGAGGCAACATATAGATGGGTTTTGTTTTTTTATCCATTCTGATACCCTGTGTCTTTTGACAGGGGCATTTAGCCCATTCACATTCAGGGTAACTATTGAGAGATATGAATTTAGTGCCATTGTATTGCCTGTAAGGTGACTGTTACTGTATATGGTCTCTGTTCCTTTCTGATCTACCACTTGTAGGCTCTCTCTTTGCTTAGAGGACCCCTTTCAATATTTCCTGTAGAGCTGGTTTGGTATTTGCAAATTCTTTCAGTTGTTGTTTGTCCTGGAAGCTTTTAATCTCTCCTTCTATTTTCAATGATAGCCTAGCTGGATATAGTATTCTTGGCTGCATGTTTTTCTCGTTTAGTGCTCTGAAAATATCATGCCAGCTCTTTCTGGCCTTCCAGGTCTCTGTGGATAAGTCAGCTGCCAATCTAATATTTTTACCATTGTATGTTACAGACTTCTTTTCCCGGGCTGCTTTCAGGGTTTTCTCTTTGTCATTGAGACTTGTAAATTTTACTATTAGGTGACGGGGTGTGGGCCTATTCTTATTGATTTTGAGGGGCATTCTCTGAACCTCCTGAATTTTGATGCTCGTTCCCTTTGCCATATTGGGGAAATTCTCCCCAATAATTCTCTCCAGTATACCTTCTGCTCCCCTCTCACTTTCTTCTTCTTCTGGAATCCCAATTATTCTAATGTTGTTTCGTCTTATGGTGTCACTTATTTCTCGAATTCTCCCCTCGTGGTCCAGTAGCTGTTTGTCCCTCTTTTGATCAGCTTCTTTATTCTCTGTCATTTGGTCTTCTATATCACTAATTCTTTCTTCTGCCTCATTTATCCTAGCAGTGAGAGCCTCCATTTTTGATTGCACCTCATTAATAGCTTTTTTGATTTCAACTTGGTTAGATTTTAGTTCTTTTATTTCTCCAGAAAGGGCTTTTATATCTCTCGAGAGGGTTTCTCTAATATCTTCCATGCCTTTTTCGAGCCCGGCTAGAACCTTGAGAATTGTCATTCTGAACTCTAGATCTGACATATTACCGATGTCTGTATTGATTAGGTCCCTAGCCTTCGGTACTGCCTCTTGTTCTTTTTTTTGTGGTGAATTTTTACGTCTTGTCATTTTGTCCAGATAAGAGTAAATGAAGGGGCAAGTAAAATACTAAAAGGGTGGCAACAACCCCAGGAAAATATGCTTTAGCCAAATTAGAAGAGATCCAAAATCGTGAGTGGGGAGAAAGGGGATAAAAAGAGGTTCAAAAAGGAAGAAAGAAAAAAGAAAAAAAAAAAAAAAGAAAAGAAAAGAAAAGAATTTTTTTTAAAAAAGAAAACACCTAAGAAAAATGTAAAAAAATATATATATATATTAGATAAACTATTAAAAAATCGTTAAAAAAGAAAAAGGTAACAGTTAAAAAAAAAAATTTTACCCGAAGGCGAGAAAAAAAAAAAATGAAAAAGAAAAAATTAAATTAACTGCAAGACTAAAAAAAATCACAGGAAAAAAGCCATGAGTTCCGTGCTTGGCTTTCTCCTCCTCTGGAATTCTGCTGCTCTCCTTGGTATTGAAACCGCACTCCTTGGTAGGTGAACTTGGTCTCGGCTGGATTTCTTGTTGATCTTCTGGGGGAGGGGCCTGGTGTAGTGATTCTCAAGTGTCTTTGCCCCAGGCGGAATTACACCGCCCTTACCCGGGGCCGGGGTGAGTAATCCGCTCAGGTTTGCTTTCAGGAGCTTTTGTTCCCTGAGCGCTTTCCGTAGAGTTCCAGAGGACGGGAATACAAATGGCGGCCTCCTGGTCTCCGGCCCGGAGGAGCCGAGAGCCCAGGGCCCCACTCCTCAGTGCGCCCTCAGAGAACAGCGCCCAGTTACTCCCGTCTGCCTGACCTCCGGCCGCGCTCCGAGCTCACCGAGCCTGCGACCGGTTCAAGGTAACACGGAGCTGCGAGCTCACTGTCGGCTCTGTCTCTGTAGCCGGCTTTCCCGTTCCAATACCCGCAAGCTCTGCGACACTCAGACACCCCCGATCCTTCTGTGACCCTGCGGGACCTGAGGCCACGCTGACCCCGCGTGGGCTTCGCCCCGGTTTAGCCTCTGGAGCGATGTCCCTCAGCGGAACAGACTTTTAAAAGTCCTTATTTTGTGCGCGGTTGCTCCGCCGCTTGCCGGGAGCCGGCCCCTCCCCCCGGGGTCTATCTTCCCATCGCTTTGGATTCACTTCTCCGCCGGTCCTACCTTTCAGAAAGTGGTTGTTTTTCTGTTTCCAGAATTGCTGTTCTTTTCTCTTCGATCTGCCGATGGATTTTCAGGTGTTTGCAATCTTTAGATAAGCTATCTAGCTGATCTCCGGCTAGCTGAAGCAGTCTCAGCTTGCTACTTCTCCGCCATCTTGACTCCTCCCCTCCGAGGGTTTGGAGTCTTATAGGGGCGAGGAAATGAGAGTCCTGAGGAAGAATGAAGGCAGGTTATATATTGGAATATGAGAAGGACGTGTGGTCCTTTTGCATTAACCTACCTCTTGGAACACAAAATGGCCCAAAGACTTCTCAAGTATCACTGCTTTCAAGGAGAGCAAGACTGAGTTTCAGTTCAGTTTTGTCATTCCATGCACAGCTTTGGTCATAACTCTTCAAACTGATGAAGATTTACTTAGATTGACTTTGGTAAACTTACGTGTTTCAAGTGTCTTCCTAAACAATAACCTCTAGTTTAACATTGCAACAGAATGTTACTCTCTACCCAGAAAGGCACAAAAATAAAATAACTTGTGGATAATAAACAGTGCAACAAATATTTGTCATTTGAAAATGACATAATTCCATATTTCTTGGGAATCCTCAGTCAAGGGCTCTATACTTTTTCTACTCACAGTGTGGTCCCAAACATCTGGGGCCGTGTTAGAAATGCAGAGTCTAGGCTTCCTTCTAGACTTACTAAATTAGAATCTACTTTTTAATAAGCTCCCCAGGTGATTTATATGCCTGAGATTTGAGAGTCAGTGCTTTGAGGCTGTATATGACTTTATTCTTGAGACACAAACAAAATAATCTCTATCAAGGACAAAGCAATTCTAATAAAATAAAAATAAAGCACCAAATGCCTTGCATATTTGAAAAAAAAAAACTTCAGAGCAACAGTAGATTTATGGGGGTGATTAACATGTTATCCAGTACTGTTGCTGATGTATAGTGTTATAATTGGCCACTCTTTCTTTCTCTGTGATACATAATGATGTGATAGATCTTACAGTAATAGTATATTTCATTCATTGAAATGCAGTATTCTTCCCAACCTGGAGATGAGAAAACTGATTTAGAGAAAGGTATCAGATGAATGCATTCTCTTTATGCTACAAATTATGTGGTCATAATTAAGAGAGGAAGAAAATGTTATCTGCAAGGAATGCTTGATAGTTTTACAGAAGAAACATCAAAGATTTCTAACCTGCCCAATTCTTAGATTTGTCCCTATTTCTATCAAGAAAAGGTATACAATAAACCTTTCTTATGGAAACACACCATTTGGACAAAAATATACAAATGCAAAATACTGTGCAAAACACAGAGAGACAGGAGATGAGATCCAAAAGAACTGTAACAGGACACAAATCAGAAAAACATTTGTTTGACTACTAGAGGGATGCAAACTTTCATAATGTCCAAGTGATAACTACTCTATACATTAAGTGAACTTTCAACAGAGGCATATGCTAATACCAAATGAATCTGCAAATAATGATCCTGTAAAAAGGCAAATATCTTGGTATAGCCTAGAAGGATAAACAGCACCAAGGAATCTATAACCTAAGGTTTCCACCTGCTTCCATACCTATTTTAAAAAATGGAGATGTTTTTGATTTGGGGCTTTGTGAAGTCTTTATTGAATGTGAATGAACATATACTCTCACCAAGGCTTCATATTATTTGCTATGCCTAATTGTGTAAAATAACTTCAAAAGATATAGGGATCCTTACCTAATTTTCACTTCCTCATTACTCAGACACTGTCAATGAATCTTACCCAGTAAGACTAAGGGGATCTCACTAGATTCACCTTGTTCCAGTCTCTGAGGCCTTCGGAATGGACTTCTTTCATGTCTTGCATTACTGTTTTTCAACTTTGCTCGTGATGGAGTAGTTGCTTGTGTATCTGCTTCTTGCAACAAGGTTCCTAAACTTGAGATTTTGGCTTTTGTTTGTTTTCTTTGTCCAAAAACCAGGTTTTAAGAATTGGCTTATAAAATTAATTCCTATGGGAAAAAAATTGCTTTCCTCCAATTTGTTCTACAAAATTTTGACTGCATGCTTTACTTATTAATCTTTGAAATTTTTAATAGTATTCAGTATTATAAGTAGAAGAGAATAAATTTTCCAACAGTAATGTCATAAATTCAGATATTTTTCATATTCCAAATCTACTCTACACATTATTTTTATAAAGCCCTGGAGTGTATTTATATAACCAAAATTAAACTAGACAAGTTTAGTTGAAAAATCACAATAGGAGTGCCTTTGACTTGAATTCCTCACATGTTCAGATGAAACATTTAGAGAGATAACCATGACTATTATGAGGTGGGGTAATAGCATTATGACTTAACAGATTAATAATAGATCATTTTTTCTTCAGGGAAACAAATCCAGACTTGTACTTTGTTTTTGGTATTTTTTTTTCAATTTGTAACATTATGTTGAAAAAGAGAGAGAAAATTTTCCAAATGTAAAATAGAACTATAAAGACCTATTTTCTCTCACTGATTTCCTGACCCTGTATCAGTAACCAAGTCCAGGTTTGCTTATCTGAGCTCAGTGATAAGAAGAAGTAAATTTCCATACACATGCATGTAGTTCACATAGTTGGTAAATAACAGCTTTGAAAACATTATCACCTGATACCAAATTGATTATTACTACACACAGAGAAGTTGAATGGCCATCCGAAAATGCCAATTATTTTTTAGTCATTAACATGTTGCAAAAGTAATATCCCTCCCTATGCATATATGGAAGATAATATGTATTAAAGCATATTAATCATTTAAAACTTAAAGGTATTAAACAGTGAATCATTTAAAATTTATAACTGATTTTTGTTCCAAAATTGTTTTCTCTTTGGGAGACGATAGTGGCTGCAAAGATAATTTTTTAAGCTTGCAGATGACTAATTCTTTTTAGACATTAGACTTTTTTTTTTAGCTCACTTGCTAAATAAAAAGTAGTAATTAATCAGAAATACATTTCATTCCAAAATTTCATTCATCTAAAATGTATTTAAGGAAAAAATATTCTTATGAACTGAGCCATAATAGTTTGAGGATTATCAAAAAACAATGTTTAAAAAACTATTTTGAGAATTTATTGCATAAAAGTAGACATGTAAGGAGTATCCGTTTTGCACAGATACTTTACCTGTATTATGTCGTTTAGTCCATACAACAGCCTTTAACATTTTGTAGCTAGAGAAACAGAAGCCCAGAAAATAACTAACTTCCTTAACCTGACTTAAATGATAAGCAATGGAATAGGTTGAAATTGCTACCACGTGGGGTGCCTGGATGGCTCAGTTTAATATTTGTCCCTTGATTTAGGTTGGGTCATGATCTCAATGTCATGGGATTGAGCCCTGCATTGGACTCCTTACTCAGTGGGGAGTCTGCTACAGATTTTCTTTCTGGCTCTCTCCCCCATCCTTTCTCTCTCCTAAATAAATAAATCTGAAGGAAAATAGAAAAAGAAAGAAAGAATTGCTGCCTGGTGTCAAACTTGATTTTTTTACACATAGAAGATGGATAATCTAACATCAGAAAAACTGATTACAGAAGTTAAATAAGGATTAAAGAAGATGTCAGGCATGTGCATTGATACAATATGTTTAATTCTTTCCTTTTCATGTTAATGATTTACCATATACCTTTAAGTACGAGATTATTAGTTATCTAAACTGGTAAAACAATAGTTATTCCCATGTAAGAAATGTATAAAATAAGTTAAAGCAGGAGAGGGAAAAGGAATCTGGAAAAGGAAAAAGGAGATAATATTTATAGGTTGGCTCCACGTTTTGGCCTCTCTTGTTCAATGTAGTGATGAAATACATTTTTTCAATTTTCTTTTGTATTGGTGTTTCTTGATTCCTTTCACTCTTGCTTCCTGCTCAGACAAGCTGTGGACCAAGAGGGCTGCAGACTAGCAAGGTCAGTGTCAATGTGGGAGCTTGCTTAGAAATAGAGATTTTTAAGCCCCACCCCCAAACTCACCTGAAGCATAATCTATATTTTTAAAAGATGCTTAGATAACTCAAAAGTTGATGCTTGAGAAAAGTTATTCTACAGTATATTGCTTAATAGGGTATAAATAAGAGATCTTAAATCATGGCTCAAATAGGAGATCACTTTGAAGTGATCCTTGAAGTAAAGTATGCACAGGATGATAACCAAATTGCTGCATAGGGACAGGTCAGTCCCTAGTACATGGTGTCATATTCAATTCATGTGATCATTGGATCATTTTAAAAAACAAAGCTTCCATCATCCTCCAGATGGATCTCTCTTTCCATGCTTGTTGTAATGCACTGCCTGGGTCCAATTTACATCTCTCTGTATAGTTTCAGTCCAGTCATTAATGATTCCTGTTAAAATTATGCTACCAAAATCAATGACTTAAATCTCTCAAAATCAGAGTATATGATTTACTTTTCAAATCATTCATATGCCTTATGAATAGTAGGGGTTTTAACACAGTGTTTACACTTTCAATTTAAATATTTTCTATCTCTCATATAAAGGAATTCTGGACATTTTGGTTTAAGGGAGATCATTAATATAAACTAAAATTAAATTTAAAAAAATTACACCCATAAGCATGGGTAGGAAATAGGTTCTATTTTACACTCCTAAAGTGAATACAAGTGTCAGTCAGAAAAATTCTAACCATTTGAATTATCATATATGATAATATTTATATAGACTTTAAAGACTTTTATTTATTATAGAAATAGCTAAAGTTTGAAATATAACTCCTACACATATCTCAGTCATTAATACTATACTATGTCTTTATTCCAGTGGAAAATGGCTGGACTCTTCCAACTGAGAAAAGGAAAATTATAGTTATCTTAAGAAAGAGTCTGAGAGGGGCATCTGGGTGGCTCAATTGGTTAAGCATCTATCTTTGGCTCAGGATATGATCCCAGGGTCCTGGGATAGAGCCCCAGGATCTAGCTTAGTGTTGGGCTCTCTGCTCAGCAGAGAGTCTGCTTTTGTCTCTCCCTCTGCCCTTCCTCAGGTTCATGTGCTCTCTCACTCTCTCTTTCTCAAATGGATAGGTAAAATATTGAAAAAGAAAGAAAGAAAGAAAGAGCCTGAGAACAAATAATAATAATAATAATAATAATAATAATAAATGCTAGTTTGAAAAAATGAACATTCTGTGATTTTAGACATGATAAAGAGTTGGGTTTCAAAAAATGAGTCAGTAATATTTGGGGGGGAAAACAGAATTCAATAACAAAAAAGGGAAAGTGATTTGGAGAAAGCAAACATTGGAATGCCTAATTATTATATTACTGACGTTGGTAGAACACATGAAGTTATTCATAAAGGATAATAACAAGAAATATTATTTGATTAAAGATAAATGAATAGGGGCGCCGGGGTGGCTCAGTGGGTTGAGCCTCTGCCTTCGGCTCAGGTCATGATCCCAGGGTCCTCGGATGGAGCCCCGCATCGGGCTCTCTGCTCAGAGGGAGCCTGCTTCTCTTCCTCTTCCTCTGCCTGTCTCTCTGCCTATTTGTGATCTCTGTCTGTCAAATAAATAAATAAAATCTTAAAAAAAATGAATAAATAAGCAAATGAAGTAATTGAAATATACATATTTTAAAATTTAATTTTTTGATAAACTGAAACATGGAGGTAATGGCTCATGCTGATCCAGATCATTAAAATAAAATACTAATATAATGTTGATTGCTTATACAAAATATTATTAATTAGCATTTTAAACAAAATCAAAATAATTCTTAGATTTGTTGTTAAAAATACTTCAAATTTGCTTTTGAAGAAAATCAAGAGGAAGGGAAATTAAACATGTCTCACTTAATCCTATTAGTTGTTTACCGTGGCATTATTACAATACTTAACTAGAAAAGGGATTCAAAAGTTCAGAGGTATATTCTTTAAGAAAACCTAGTTGGAGGAGTTTCAAATTCAGATGGAAATGTTGCAATCAGTTAGTGCATAAACAAATGCTCTTCTTCAAATGTCTGCAGTTGGAAATTATTATCTGATAAGTAATGATATCAAAAAGTAATCAATAGTACAGTACAGCACTCTAAACTACAATCTACTGTTTGAATATGATCCTTTTTGCATGATTTGTATTTTTTTTAATTGGCTTTCAAATTTGACCTTGACTGCATTTCCTTCTCCCTTTCCTGACAGACAGTCTATTTTTCAACTTATTTCTTTTGAGGAAACAGAAGTAAGAAAAAAAATCACCATAGATATTTATTATACTTGTAAAATTGACACCTTTCTTTGTTCTTGAAATAGAAAACAATTCTGACTACTTTAAGCTAAAGAAACCATATTAAATGTCTTTAAAATGGACAGATGAACAGATTTATATTCTCTAGATTTAGAAATAAATCCCCAAAGCCATTTAGTCCAATAGAAAGTCACTAATACTTCTGGAAACTTTTGAAGTAGCTTTCACTTTCCTGGAATGGATTTCATGAGTTATTTCTTTCTTTACTCAACTCATCTAAGATTCAAAGGTCTTAGATAAATCCAGCTGATTAGTTGAACCTGGGTCATTTACCTCAAACTTTCACCAAGGGAAGCTGGAGAAGGTATCTTGCATCTGATGTCATTTCTATAGTTTAATAAGATTCTTAAAATGAAGTAATCCCCAATATAAAAAAGGTACTCAAATGTGTTATGTAGCCAAACAATTTTCAATATTATCTTATAAATTATGAAAGTATATAAGACCATAAATTTAGATGTTATTTTTACTCAAGAGACTTACAAATTCAAAGAGAGTATCTACAAAAACACAGGAAAATGGTTTCAATATTATTATTATTGAAATCTTAATATCTAAAATGGTTCTGAAGTTCTTGACTTGTGGTGTTGATTAAAAACATTATTAATTTGCCTTCCTTAGAGCTGAGGTTCAAAAGGATTATATTGACCATGCATTTTATTAATTTTAACAGAATATCATAGAGAGTAAAATTAAGTGCTATTAATAAACAGGATAATAGTTTGCAACCCAGAACTGTTTTTGGATAGGTGATATAGGAGCTGATATAGGAGCACAGACACTTTCCAGTAGTTCATTCTAGAAAGTCACAAGTGACTGATCATCTAGAGAGCTACTAACTCTTCTACAATCAGGAAAGAGGGAAATTAGGAGACGGTATTGAACTGTGTAATTCAACAATATAACTACAATCTTATAATCGTGAAGAACAGTTTAGTAATCCAAGATCAGGAAACCTGTCCTACTGTCTCAAATGTCTCTCAATACATATACAAGTTTGTTAACACAAAGTCTGGCCACCATCTCACTGAAAGTTCCTTCCAACAGTTACTGAGCGCTACAATATTGCTGCTGAAAATCCCCAAACTCCACAACTTCAGCTTGTCAGCAGAAAACAGATAAAAGCATCAGGAAGAAAGCTCCTATCTTTTTGCAGAATAGATTTACTCTAGATCCTAATTTAGATCTGGAATTTAGACCCAGAGACATCTAGGATATGTAGTTTTTAACTTTTCAGCTCCACCAGCATCAGAAGACTGCCCCGAAGGAGGTTGATACAAATACTGGTCAAACCCATCCATCGTCAGCCTCAATGTTCAGATCTCTGCCTTCTCACTCTGTTATAGTCACCTTGCAACAGTCCATTATATCCAAATTATATATATAATATATATATGATTATATCCAAATCTGATAGCACTCATGCTGCTGAACAAGGATGAAACAAACAAACAAACAAAACTCACTCAGATTTTTTTGTTGTTGTTGTTTAGAAATCATGGCCATAAACTTCAAAGAGGAGCACGAGGCTGCCCCAGTTCTCCCATATTTTGCTACTCCATGCAGTTCTTAAATCTCTTAGGTGAATAATTCATACTTTTTTCCTATTTTCATATCTTCCCCACTACCTTCTCCTCTTTTACAGTCAGTTGATGACCTTGTTTTTTTATTTTCCTGCGAGCTGAAAGAACCTAAAGAGAACTTCTAGAGTATATATCACCCCATACTCACCGACATTTACACAGACCACATCCCTGACTCCCTCCTGTTACCGTGGACGAATTTCTCATGCTCTCAAAGTTGACCCCTCCCCACTTTTTTTTTTTTAATCAATTTCATCAGTTCTAACACACTTAGGCATATTGTGCCAACAGTTGCACTATATCCTACATAATTACTTTTTAATTTTTCTAATAAATCATTCCTATCAGCAGAGAAACAACTTTTAATTTCTCATTACAGAAAAATCTTCACGACATCACCTTTTTCTGTTACTTTTCCAAAAAAAAATTTCAAAAGTTATTCTGTGCCCATTGTTTCCAATTTTTTGAATTTCCACTTAGGCTTTGCCATTAATAACTTCAATGGAACTTTCCTCAGGGTTTCTAATCATCTTTTTACATTACTGAACACAAGGGAAAACTCTAATCCATACTCTTTCTTGAGGTATCATCAATGTTAGACAAAGCTTCATTCTTCTTTTAACACATTCTTCACTTGGCTTCAAGGATACAACAATTTTACTTCTACATGCTCTTCTGTTTATCTCTCATTTCCCCAAATTCTCAGTATTGGAATAATATGGAAACTTCTGTTCGATCTACTTTCACCTCCTTAATAACTTATTCCATTTCCTACATTGACAGAACAAATATAACTGACGAATTCCTTTTTTATAACTTCAGCTCTGAAATTTTGCTCAATATACCCAAGTCCAAATTTGTTATATCTCTTAGAAACTCAATAAGCATTTCAATTTTAAGAGGTCTAAAATAAAATTTATTAAAAAGTTTCTTTCTAAAACCTGTTTTTCTTAAAATCTTTTCCATCACAGACAAATAGGCAACCCTATTATTCCTAACTGCTTAAATTAAAAATCTTGGTCGTCCTTAACTCTTTCTGTGCTTTCCTATGTCTGCATTCAATTTTTTTTCTTAGCAAATACTCTTTGATTTACCTCAAAACTATATACAGAATTATTACACTTCTTGCTGCCTCTACCACCACTGACTGCAATTCTCTACTTTTTTTTCCCTTTAACATTCCCTTCCATCCTACAGTCTTTTCTCAACCAAAAGCTAATTAATTTTTTTAAATTAAATGTCACTCTTTTGCTCAATTCTTTTTGTCTCCCTGATGCCTACAATAGTGCTGTGCAAATAGATTTTCTTAGATTTTTATTGTTATTGTTAAATGACTGAATGCAGACACTGTATGCATCTTTAGGTTGATTTATGATCTAAACTAGCTATTGTTTATTCAGATAATCACATCCATGTTCTAGGCTTCAAGAATAATTGGGCGGGGGGGAATGACATGAAGGCTTTTGCCCAATGACTGTCTTTATTTAAATGGACTTTTCCAAAAATTTCATAGAAAAGCATCCACTTTCATATCATTGGTCGCTTCTATCAACAAACAGCATAGATGTTCCCTCCTCTTGACTTTGGGCAGGCTTGTGATAGAGTAGAATTTACACTATGTAAGTTCTCAACCTAGATCATAAAGAGCAATCCAATATCCTTGTTCCTTTGGCATATTTGCTGTTGTGACCCAGTTTCCATGCTGTAAGGAAGCCCAGGTTGCACTGAAAGGTTATGTGTAGATGTTCTGGCAATAGCCCTTACTGATGTCTCAGTTGAAAGCCAGCATTACACTAGAAGCAAGTGAAATTACTCCAGATGATAACAGTCTCTCGCTATTGGGTCTTCCCAGATGATACTCCAGATGATACAGAACAGGGACTAGGGTCCCTCATGTGCCTTGTTCAAATTAATGGCTCTCTCTCAAGGGGCATCTCAAGTCTCCGCCTTCAGCTCAGGTCATGATCTCAGGGTCCTAGGATCAAGCCCTGCATTGGGCTCTCTGCTCAGCAAAGCGCTCTCTGCTTCCTCCTCTCTCTGTCTCTGCCTGCCTCTCTGCCTACTTGTCATCTCTGCCTGTCAAATAAATAAATAAAATCTAAAAAGAAAATTATAAAAAAAAATGGCTCTCAGAATACGAGTTTAATAAAATTGTTGTTTTATGCCAATGAGTTTGGAATGGTTTGTTATGAAGCAATAGGCATTTAGAACGTGTATTATATTATTATTTAGTATTTTGTCTTTGAAATATAATTAAGATTTTGTTGTGCATTGTTCAACTAGCATTCTGCCACAGGTAAAAGCAATAAGACCTTCTCTGTTAGAACTATGATTATTTTATCCTAATTCTTTTTAACTGGGCATAGCATTGTTTCTTCCAAGTAATCTTTTCACAGTGTTCTGGAGCTTGGCTCTATCACAGCCATTAGTATTGAAACTCAGGAGTCTGATGTTACCTGATTCTGTATATTTTGATGACACTTGGAAGATTTTAGAATCTTTTCTTAATATCCCCCATCATATTCTCTTTCACAATGAGACTCCTTTTTTTTTTTAATTAAT
Source organism: Mustela lutreola (assembly GCF_030435805.1). Taxonomy (NCBI): domain Eukaryota; kingdom Metazoa; phylum Chordata; class Mammalia; order Carnivora; family Mustelidae; genus Mustela; species Mustela lutreola. The sequence continues at coordinate 14,221,887 of NC_081290.1, forward strand.
TAAACCAAGCATTCACCAGACACTGTTAAGTAAATTTTATATGTGTGTGTGTGTGTGTGTGTGTGTGTGTTCTGTGGAATGATGTACTTTGTCGGTAATTTCTCTCCCACAATTTTATTTTCTTTCTCTTTCAGGAACTCCTATTATTAAAGTGTTGGTTTGCTTAGATTAATCCTTTTTTTTTTCCTCTTTTACATCAACTTTCTGAAATGTGTTCTCAATTTTAATTGCCAAATGCTCTTTTTCCTCTATGTTCTTTATATTTTTTTCCTTAAAAAAGTATATTTTGTTTATATTTTATTTTGTTCTTTATGGGGTTCTTTCCCTTTATGATATATATTTTCTTTGAATGGGTCTTAATTTTGGCAATGTTATCACATGTAATGTTTAAGTGATTAAAGTAAACACACCCAATACACTTTGTAAATGGGTTTTCTAGGACACATTTTTATTTTTCGAGAATTCAGTCTTTGCTGTACTTGTAATAAGACAGAAAACTTATGCCTTCTTTGTAATTCCTTTAAATTTTTTCCCCTCTTCAAATATGAAATATTTTTAAACAAATCTATTCTCTGAATTCTTTCAAGTTTATCATGAGGAAAACACCACAGATGCCAGGTTTTGTTTTGCTTTGTTTTTGTTTTTAATCATGTGTGGAAGGAAACCAGGACTGAGGAGCATCAATGGAAATGTCCTCTTTTTAGCTCTCTCTCAACTATTCCTGTGGATCTTCACTTTCCTATTCAATGTTCTGATCCTGGAGATTTTGGATTAGAATTTTCTCCATACTCCTCTCAGAAAGATGTCTCCTACTTTTAAAAATGTCTTCACATTTCTCTTTTATTAAAGTTTTCTTTTCTTTTTTTTTCTTTTCAGATTATAATCAAATTCAGATTATAATCAAATCATCAAAACAATCTCATCCATTTATCTCTCTTTTCCCCAACTTTTCAAAGTATATTATGTACAGATATCCTCATTTCTTCACATTCTTGTCACTTGTCTCATATTAATGTGGATCTCAGAAGAAAGACTGAGCAATGCATGTGCTCAATCCACCCTTCTACACTAGGAGCTCCCTTGGGTTATTATATTTGTTTGTTTATTCTAATCCCAATAGGGACTAGATTTTTAAAGATTTTTTTAAATTTTTTATTTTTTATAAACATATATATATATTTTTTTCTTTTTTTTTTCTCAGTTTTTTTAAATAAAATTTTTTATTTTTTATAAACATATATTTTTATCCCCAGGGGTACAGGTCTGTGAATCATTAGGTTTACACACTTCACAGCACTCACCAAAGCACATACCCTCCCCAATGTCCATAATCCCAACCCCTTCTCCCAAACCCCCTCCCCCCAGCAACCCTCAGTTTGTTTTGTGAGATTAAGAGTCACTTATGGTTTGTCTCCCTCCCAATCCCATCTTGTTTCATTTATTCTTCTCCTACCCACTTATGTAAATCTGATGACACAAGTGAAAGCACTTCTCCCAGCAGTTTCTTTCAACTGGTTAACACAGGAGATCATTTTGTTAGGTTTCCCCCACACTTATTCCTTCCCCCTTCCCCTTCCTCTCCCTTCCCTGTTCCTCCTTTCCTTCTTTCTAAGACATTAGTTGAGATATGTCAGACTTTTCTGTTTAAACATAACTGAGAAATACCTATGTGCTCCTGAAATTCACCAAAGAATAAACCATACTTTGGTAGCAGAGGTTTACAAAAATATCAAAAAATGGGCAACCACACCAAAACAAATTCACAGATAAAATGCTTTGGGATGCTAGCATTCAAAGTGATTAGGTCCATCTGAGGACAATATAAAAAGGCCATGTAATGGGAGCATTTGTGAGGGAGAAACAAGATTTGGCATGTGCAGCAGGGAAAGGAAACAGAGAGTTAGCTTATAAAACAAACAAACAAACAAAAAAGAGAACCATGAAGAAATTGGAGAAATTGGGAAGTAAAAAATATTCAAGAGGATCAGTGGATGAAGCTTAGAGAAAAATCTTACATAAGCAAATGGCAAAAAATATCATAGGCTGTAGCCATAGCCTAGAGTGTGTGATTCATATAGGCAATATGTTGAGTATTAAAAATACATCTGCAACAAAATGACAAGATTTGTCATTTCAGGAAGGTTATTTTAGGAACTCTGAACAAAACTGGAGAGTTTTTACATAATGTAAGAATAGTCCTTGTCGGAATAGCAAGATGGCACAATTGCAACAGATATCGAGGAAATCGGACTGATAGAACACATCAACTCACTGAATGTGACAAAGAGATGAACAATATGTGTTTTTAAGCCAGGATGACTAGGAATTTGATGAAATGATTTACAAATGAAATGATTTACAAATGAAGGAAAATCATGTTTTTGATAGTTTACATTTATAAATTTGGAAGGCTATTGACGTGGAGACATAGAACAAACTATGGTTGGAATGTATGAATAGAACTAAAGAAACATGGCCAGGCTATTGATATATATTATGAAATATCCACACAGTATAGATAGCCAGTGCTTCCAGAAATAAAAATACTTCCAAGGTAGTATAGAGAAAAGAGGTAGGAACAAAATATAAAAGAAGAAAAAGAAACTAATTGAACTTCCTTTAATTTGGGAGCTGGAGAAGTTAGAACATCAGGTAGGACAGGCAGCAGTTTCATAAAAGGCAGTAGAAGGTCTAGGAGGTCATATGGTCCTAGAAGTTAAGAAAAGAGGGCGTTCAAGAAATCAAAGCCAATAGATCAAATAACTGCAGCAGAAACCAAAGAAGAATAAGTTTAAAAGGAAGATCTTTGAATTTTTAACTAAGAGTCAGTTAACCTCTGGCATTACAAGATACGGAATGACAGAGGCTGGACAGAATTATTTTATTTGACTCTTTGAATATCCTGTAAAACAGAGACTACAATTATATTGTGTGGGGAGAAATAACAAGACCAAGACAAAGTTGCTAGAATTTACTGAGATGCAATTTTTTAAAACTTTTTTTTTTTTAATATTTACAAATTGAGTGAAACCTGAACATAATGTCTTGGGGTTGTAGGGCCTCAAGAAAGGCAGGGTGACTGTACATTTTGCAGAGTGATTCAAGTGTGAACTGATACTCTAGTCAGATATAGTTGGTTTTTATAATTGAGGACCAAAGTGGTGTGGCAGTTGAATATTGCCTTCTTCAGAGGGATAATAAGAAGGTCAGTGGAGGGTGTGGACCAGAACACCCTGCTTTCTGCTGTCTGGCCCCATCATTAGATGATCCATCCTCATGTCAGAGGGTGTATTACTGCTGGCATCACTCTTCACTTTCATTGTGCTATTTATGCAGCTGCTGACCTTTTTTTCCATTAAAATTATTGTTGTCCTAATCATAATCTATTCTGTTCAGCACTTTCATAATGTCTGTCACTTAGGAAATTAACACAGTCATAAAATTAGCATAGTCTGATGACTTGAAAGATATCATATAACTTTCTTAACTGCTAAAGCTTACAGACATCTCATGAGTTCTTGCTGTTGTGCTAATGAGTTTAGGAGAAATGGGAAAAAATCATAGCCTAATCATTTTTAATATACGTATTCATAAGATGTTTATTAATAGCTGCAACTTAGACCTTTGACATAGGACTATTAAATAGTATACTATCTATTATTCAGGCTGACTTAACTGTAAGAAGACAATAAGAATGGCATAAGTATTAGAAAAGAATATGCATGTTTGTCTACAAAATGGAATTAAAGTCATATGACAGGTTGCCCCTAAATATTACTCCTTAACAAGAACCTCAGACAATCACTGAAATGTCACCAGTCTAAATAAACTACAATATTTCCATAGCAAAACACTGTCTTCCAATCATTTATGAGTCTCGGCTGTGTCATTTGTGAAATGAAGATAATGATATTGCCTGCCACTTATTTCACAAGGCTATAAGGATCAAATGAGATAATTCTTCTTTCAGTAATTTGTAAATCTTAATGTATTATATAAATGTAGCTTAATATGTAAAATTGGTGATTGTATATAACCCTTGGATATATATTTATCTGTTAAGAGAGTTATCAGTATCTTAATGTAAATCTGGTTTATATTTGTGGAATATTAAGAAAACCTGACTTTAGAAGAAGGTGCAGGCCGTTCCTTAGGAAGAGTGATCTTTGAGTTCCAAAGAGAATCTAGGAAGTCAAGGTCATAGGAGAGAGTATGATCCCCTGAGTGGAGCATAAAATTCAAAAGGCATTAATAAAAAAGGATATTAGAGTGATTTTCCCAGAAATGCTTTGGTGATGAAGTTTTTAGTGGTTTTTGTAAAAGACTAACTTTCTTTTTTAAGGATAATATAATGAGTGTTTAGTGAAGTTTATTCATGATATTCTTTTTACTTTTTGGTGGGAGGGGCGTATCACCCTATTATTGTTTTCTAACACTCCTATATTTTCCCCTGTTTTATTGTGGTATAGGTAATATAGCAAGATTTAACCATTTTAATTGTATACCTTGGTGAGTTTTTACAGTTTTATATAGTATTGTGTCCATTGTCATCACAGTTAGGGCACAGAATATTTCCATCACTCAAAACTGTTCCTCTACCGTCCCATCACACACTGCTTCTGACAACCACTAATCTACTTTCTATCGCTATAGGTTTGCCTTTCTGGGCTATAACATAAAAAGAATCATACACTATGTAGTATTTTTTCTGTTGATCTTTCACTTGTTCTGATACTCTTTTTTTTTTTTTTTTTTTTGGTTCTGATACTCTTGAAATTCATCCATATTTTTTATCTGCTACTGGTTTGTTGATTTACATTGTTGAACAGAGTTTCACTAGATGAATAGGCCTCATTTCATTTATTCATTCACCAGTTGATAGAAATTTGGTTGTTTTCAGATCTGAGTTACAATGAGTAAATTTGCTATTAAGTTTCAAGTCTTTCAATAAGAATATGTTTTTATTTCTCCTGAGTAAGCATAGGGGTTTGGAACTATTGGATTATATTGTAACTGTATGTTAACTTTATAAGAAACTGCCTATTCCCCAGAGTAGCCACACTTTTGGCATTTCCATCAACAATAATTGAGTGTTCCTTTTACTCCACAAACTTGTCAACACTTGATATTATCACTCATTAATTTTAGTCACTCCAGTGGGTATGTGGTGGCATCTCTTTGGAGTTCTAATTTGCATTTCCCTTAGTGACTAATGACCATTGGCATCTTTAAATGTGCTTTTTAAATGAAGGTTTTATTTAAGTTTTTTGCCTGTTTAAATTGGTTTGTTTGTATTCTTACTTTTGAATTATACTTTTTTCACGTATTATGAATGAAAATCCTTCATATATAGATGTTCCACAAATATTTGCTACAAGTTTATGTCTTGAATTTTCAGTTTCTCAAGAGTTTTAACCTGATTACACCAAGTCCCACCCCCCATGCTCTGGCAGAACTGTCCTTCTTAGTCAAGCTTGCCTCAGTTCCAGTGTGGTGGGACCATTCCTCAGAAGACCAGCTGAGACCCCTGCCCACACCATCTCTCCCAACCAGAGAGTTCTACAGGGCTTCAGTTCTAGTGGAAGTAGTATCAGACCTCATTTAATGACCATACCAGAGCACACCTAGTTAATACTTGCCACATTCTGGCTAAGGATCAAACACTGCTCACTGCAGGTAAGGGGAGCATCTGCAGACGACTGACCTGATGGATACAGCAGCCAAATAATAATAGCAGAGCTCAGGAAACACACCAGATGTACTCCCTGAAGTGCCAGGCCCTAAACAATATATTTCTTCTTCTTCATAAAAGCATTATACTCAAAGGAAATGTAATGGGCTTTTCTAACATAGAGAAGAAGGCAGAGACTTAGGCAAATGCCAAGATGGAAGAATTCATCCCAAATGAAAGAACAAGGTAAGGTCACAGGCAGAGCTCTAAATGAAAGAGATATAAGTTACATGCCTGATGGAGAGTTTAAAGGAGCGATCATAAGGATATTAGCTAGGCTTGAGAAAAGAAAGGAAGATATCAGGGAGACCTTTATTAAATAGATTAAAGAGTTAAAAAAATAATCAGTCAAATGAAAAATGCAGTAACTGAAATTGGAAACAGGTCTGATGCATTGAGCACAAGACTAGAAGAATCAGAACACAAAAGTATGATACAGAAGACAAAATAATAGAAAATAATGAATCTGAACAAAAGAGAGAAAGAAGAATTATAAAAAAAGAAACTAGACTAAGGAACTCAATAACTCCATCAAGCATAATATTCATATTATAGGAGTCCCAGAAGAAGAAGATAAAAGAAGAGAGGTATACATTTATTTTAAGAAATAATGGCAGAAAACTTCCCGAATTTGGGAAAAAAAAATAGACATCCAGATCCATAAGGTACAGTGAACTATAAAATATAGTAATAAAGAAAAATTCTTAAAAGCAGTAACACAAAAGAAATCCTAAACTTACAAGGGAAGACGCAGAAGGCTAGCTAAAGACTTCTCCACAGAAGCTTGACAAGTCAGAAGAAAAAGTGTCACGATATAGTCAATGTATTGAAAGGAAAAATCTGCAGACCAGAAACCCTATCCGGCAAGGCTATCATTCAGAATAGAAAGAGAGGTAAAGAGTTTCCCAGACAAAAACTGAAGGAGTTTGTGACCATCAGCCATCCTTACAAGACATATTAAAGGAGAAACTTTGAGTGGAAAGGAGTGGTGAAAGGGATAGAGACAAGAAAGGAAGAGAAAATATCTCCAGAAACATTGACAAAACAAGTAATAAAATGGCACTAAATGCATATCTATCAATAATTACTCTGAATGTAATAGGACTAAATGCTCTAATCAAATGACATAGAGTTCAGAGTTGAGGAAAAAACAAGACCTGTCTATATGTTTCCTACAAGAAACTCATTTTAGACCTAAAGACTTGAAACAACTACAACAACAACAAAATAATTATTATTATTTTGCCAATTTTTAAAAATATGCATCCATCTGCAGATGATTGTAATTTCAATCTACAGCATTATGTAGCTAGGTATAAAAACTACAAAATATTTGGATAACACTGTTGATACTGACATTTGTAGATTCTTTTCAATTTAATCAACATCTTTTTACGTTAGCAATAGTAAGTTGATATAATAGTTAATAAATTTTCTTAATTTGAATAGAAGTTTGGGAACTGATAGGTTTTTGCTTAACAGTAAAATAAGTTCTTAGAAAAAATATGAACCGGTTTTTTGAACATGCACCATTAAAAAATTATGTTTTATAATGATTCAATTGTTAGAAAATGTCTAAGTATGCTTGGAATTGGGAATGTATATATATTTTTCAACCATAAATTTTATAAAATTTAAAGGTAAATTAAGTATCTCTGAGGAAAATCTGTGGTCTTATCAAGATGTGATATAAATGTAAAATGTATATTAAATTTTAAAGTCATATATGAAAAATGAATATAAAATATCAGTAATCTTATATTTGTATTTAGAATTTATGGAGTTAAATAAACCTTATTACAAAAAAAGAAAAAAAAAACATAAAGAAACAACTGAAAGTGAAACTTCATTGCAGATTGAAAATAAGAGAATGGAAAAACATTCATCATGCAAATGGATGTCAAAAGACTCCAAAGATTAACAATAATTATATCAGACAAAATAGACTTTAAAACAAAGGCTGTAATAAGAGATGAAGAAGAGCATTATATCATAATAAAGGAGATAATCCCATAAGAAGATTTAACAATTATAAATATTTATGTACCCAAAACAGAGACACTCAAATACATAAAACAATTACTAACAAGCATAAAGGAACTGACAGAATAATACAATAATATTAGGGGACATTAACACTCCAGGTACATAAATGGGTAGATCATCTAAACAGAAAATCAACAAGGAAACAATGGCTTTGAATAACACACTGGACCAGAGGAACTTGAGAAATACATTCAGAACATTCCGTCCTAAAGCAGAATACACATTCTGTTCAAGTGCATGTGGGAGACTCTCCAGAATAGATCACATACTATGTCACAAAATAGGCCTTAAAACGTACAAAAAAATTGAGATTATATCATGCATATTTTCTGACCACCGTGCTTGAAGTCAACCACAAGAAAAAATCTGGGAAGACCACAACTACATGGAGGTTAAATAGCACGCTACTAAAGAATGAATAGGTCAGCCAGAAAATCAAAGAAATAAAAAAAAGAAAAGTACATGGAAACAAATGAAAATGAAAACACAATGGTCCCAAACCTTTGGGATGCAGCAAAAACTGTCCTAAGGGGAGAGTATATAATAATATAGGCCTACCTCAAGAACCAAGAAACGTCTCAATCTACCTTACATGCAAAGGAGCTAGAAAAAGTGCAACATACAAAACCTAAAACCAGAGAAGAAGAGAAATAATAAATATTAGGGCAGAAATAAATGACATAGAAACAACAACAACAATAAAACATTAGAAAGAGAATTGATAAATCCCTAGCCATACTTATCAAAAAGAAACAGAAAGGACCAAATAAATAAAATCACAAATGAAAGAGGGGATATAACAACCAATATCACAGAAATGCAGTCAGCTATAAGAGAATACTATGCAAAACTATGTGTCAACAAATTGGACAAACTGGTAGAAATGGATAAATTCCTAGAAACATATAAACTACCAAAACCGAAACAGGAAGAAACAGAAAACTTGAACAGACCGATAAGCAGCGAAGAAATTGAATTGGTAATCAAAAATCTCCCAAAAAACAAAAGCCCAGAGCCAGATGCTTTCATAAGAAAATTCTACCAAACATTTAAAGAAGATTTAATATTAATTCTCAAACTATTCCAAAAAGTAGAAAAGGAAGGAAAATTTCCAAATTCATTCTGCGAATCTAGCATTACCTTATCCTGATAACAAAACCAGATAAAGACTCCGTTTATAAAGAGGACTACAGGTCAATATCCCTGATGAACATGAATGCAAAAGTTCTCAATAAAATACTAGTAAACCAAATCAAACAATACCTTAAGCGAATCATTCACAATGATCATGTAGGATTTATTCCTGGGATGCAAGTGTAGCTCAATATTTGCAAATCAACTGGTGTGACACATCACATTAATAAAAGATCCTTTTAATAATGATATGATCCTTTCAATAAAAGCATCATCCATCGTGATGGATGCATGAGGCAGAAAAAGTAAATGTCCATTCATAATAAAAACTTTAATGAAGTAGGGTTGAAGGAAACATACCTTAACATAGCAAAGGCCACATATGAAAAATCCACAGCTAATATCATCTTTAATGGTGCAGGCAATATGGGAAAGAGTATTGGGTTGCCTCAAAAAGTTAAAAATAATACCACCCTAAGGTCCAGCGATTGCACTATGGTTTTTCACAAAGGATATAAGATACTAATTTGAAGGGATATATGCACCTTGATATTTGTTGCAGCAGTATGTAGAATAGCAAAATTATGGAAGGAGCCAAAATGTCCATTGAATGATGAATGAATGAAGAAGTGGTACATATATACAACAGAATATTACTCGGCAATAAAAAGAATGAAATTTTGCCATTTGCAACAATGTGGATGGAGCTAGAGAGTTATGCTAAGTGAAATAAATAGTAGAAAAAGTAAATAAGAAAATAAATAGTAGATTCAGCTAGAGAAAGACACCTTGTGATTTCACCCATATGTGGAATTTAAGAAACAAAACAAACCCAATGGTCATGGGGAAAAAAATGAGACAGGCAAACCCAGAAACAGACTCTTAAATATGGAGAACAAACTGATAATTACCAGAGGGTAGGGTGGTTGGGGCATGGAGGAAATACGTAATGAGGATTAAGGAGTACAGTTATGATGAATTCCAGGTGTTGTATGAAAGTGTTGCATCACTATATTGTCCACCTGAAACTGATAACTGCATGTTAACTGCAACTTAAATAAAAACTTTAAAAAATAAAAAAAATAAGGACGATGTAGTCATTCTTTCATAAGGTTAATTCTTTTTAAATATAGATGCTTATTTTTAAATTTGTAGGTTACATATTTTCTGATTTTTCATCTTACATTGTTCTCTAACATTCAATATTTTTCTTTACACATACAATTCAAAATTTTAGGAATCAGTATTTTAGGGAATCTTAATATTTTTGTGTTATGCGATTTAAGACTTCACTGACAATATTTTCATTCTCTGAAACATTTTTAAACAATTTTTATGTATGAAATCAGGATTTTTATATGTCTAATACTCTCTTTCCAAGTAATCTTTTCAGGAAATCAATTTCTCTGACCTCTTTCCCTTTCTATCTCTCTATCCCTCTCTCCCACTTATCTAACTATCAATCTATGGATCTGTCATCTATCTAAAAATAGTATATATCCTGAAAGCAACATAGAATTCATATACGTTATTCCCTGATTCCCCAAACAATAACAAACATAAAGGGCATCCGTGAATTATTGAATAAAGAACTGTGGAATGGAAAATACACCACATATCTTTTGGGCTCAAGATTTAAGTGATTTAAGTGATTTAAGCCCTGAAATGAGGTCAATGCCTTGAAGCAGGATCTATCTATTCATTAAAAGCCAATGTTAAATGTTAGCTTGTGAAAGAGTTTGTAATGTATACTTTAAAAGAAATAGACTGCAACATCCTCTCTACAAATTTCCTTTTTAAAACAAAGCCATTTGTCTGAAATGTAGATGTGAGAAATATATATTCTCTTAATAGATGCTCAGAATTTATTTAATAAATGAATAACGTTAGACATTATTTTTGAAAGCTCATGTATGACAAGATCTTGATGAACCTTCAATTTTACATCAAGAAAACTTTCAGTTGGTACTGACTAGCAACTTAGTTTAATGCAAACAACTGCAACTAAAGTTAATAGAAAATTTAAGAGGTCAAGAACTGAATTGAAATGTAGCCTTAATGCTTTAATAAGCTCCTTATACAAGAAAGTTCGAGAAGTAACAAAAATATTCAAGTGTTCTGCGATATTTCTAATTATATTATTAGGCCCCCTTAAAGCAGTCTCCATACCAAGATCTGGTGTTTTGTTTACTTTCTGAAAGGATTTTAGATTAATCAAACTTGTCCCAAGCCTCCTAAGCTTTGATGAAATCTAACAAAAGTACTTGCCCATATGTTTATGAGTTCAGCGTACTGACCTTCTATATCATGGAAATAATTAAATAAGGACTAGAAACTAGAACCTAATAGAATATGGAACTATCAAACTTAAGACATAGTTTATTAAAGTTCAGAGTCCAATGTCTCTAAAATACATAGATTTCTCCTACTGTTTGAAGGCAATCTTTTCCCTTTGCACTGCTTTTATGGAGCTGTGGGTGAGTGTATATTAAACTAATACAGACTAAGATCTACTTTCAGGGAATCCAATCAGTTATTTCCCATTACCTTGATTAACTTTTCTTGACATGCTCCTATATGCCACATTCTTCAAGGGCAATGTTGAAAGTTATATTGAAATATCCTAAGAAAAATAATACAGTCCGAATCTTGTGAATTGGACAACATGAAAACAAGTGAAATAATACTAATGAGTTTACATATTAATGCCAATAACTCTGCCATCATTAATTCATACAGTGATGTACCGGATGTTTTCTCATTTTAATTCAATGCCATCAGAACTGGCTTGGCCTAATAGCACATACGAGAATGAAGTAGCCCTTAAATGCATGAAATTCATTCCTCATTAATTTTCTATATTCTAATTTACTTTTATCTTCTTCATTGCCCCAGTCCAACACTTCTAGTGACCATAAGCATTTTGAAGCCTAGGAAGAATGTGTATGAATCAATGGGCAGGTAGAATTGGAGGAAAAATACTGATGATCAAGTTGTATAGTACTATCCTTCAATTAAGGAAAATTCATTCCAAAGCTCCCTTCTGTTCAAGAACAGTGAGGGGAGAAAAAGATGTTAATGTGTTTGGATTACATTAAAGTTTTAAGATTAACTAAAAGAAAGGGAGGGAAAAAGTGCTAATGGCAAGAGCACACGGAAGAGGCATTATTGTATTACTGCTAATGCACATAAAACATTGCCTATTAAAATAGGATGGCAGTTTTACATCCTATTAAATATATCAAAGCTGTGCTTCAATTACAAATCCTTTTATATGCATGTTTTAACAAATATGTCTTTGATAATGGAATGTAGCTGCAACTTCTTAAATGCTAAACACGAGCTATACTATATAATACAGTGCCAAAGAAAAAAATTATCACTAAGAGGTAGCCATATTTTGAGATCTCCCTCTTCTTCTTCTTTTTTTTTTTTTTTTTTTTTAATATATGTCATGAATTTTCAAGTGAGCAGCTAGGCAGCAACTCAATTTAAGAGCTGGGCCTCTGGGCTTGTGATGGTTAACCGTGATGTGTTGTGCTATTATTTTCACATGGTTATTTGTGGAAATAAATTATGTCCTTGAGATAGTATATGAATAGAAAGCACTTGATCATGTTTGTCTATGATCTTTCTTGTGAAATAACTGCAATAACTCTATTAAAAACCTAGATTGTGAAATAAATTTTAATAGAAATTAACAAACTTCTCATCTTGAATGGCATAAGCATTTGTTCTATGGAAATTTCAAATACCTCAGTGTTCAAATTCAGTCTTGAATCTCTAGGCTGTATAGTTATGTTTTTCTTACCTGATTAAAAATGGCTGGGGCTCCTGGGTGGCTCAGTGGGTTAAGCCGCTGCCTTCGGCTCAGGTCATGATCTCAGGGTCCTGGAATCGAGTCCCGCATCGGGCTCTCTGCTCAGCAGGGAGCCTGCTTCCCTCTCTCTCTCTCTCTCTGCCTGCCTCTCCATCTACTTGTGATTTCTCTCTGTCAAATAAATGAATAAAATTTAAAAAAAAAAAATGGCTGGACAAAAATACGAGTGGTGATTTGTTTTGTAGTTGGCTACTAGTAGTTAGTGAAAATGGTAAAGAGAATACAATGCATGTTAAGAAGATGTCGATTTTTTAAAAATCTAAAAAAGACTGCTTTTAAGTAAAATCCAATCTTCCTTTTATTCACATTTTAACCTATGAAAAAGTTTTTTCTTAAGGAGTCATAATCTATGCATACAAATGTGTGTGTGTGTGTGTGTGTTTTCCTGCTGGAAATTGAAAACAATCTATGAAATCTAATTGCTTCATTTTATCTTTAGTGTCATAAAATCCAGCCAAATTAATTACTCAATTAGCTTATCTTTTGTGAACTGCTTTTCCTCTCTCCTCCTACTCCTAGTCTCCAATTTCTGACTTTTCCAGGGTTGGAGTTTGAAGGAAAGGAAAGCAACTAAAAGGCTCAGAATTTTCTTAGCTTATGCTTTCAAGAGCTCCTCTTGCACTTTCTGGTCTTGAAAGTTGTTGCAATTTGACTCTTTCTCTGGAGGAACAAGTTTTGTAAATTCTTCTAAGACAATTCCCTCATCATGACTACTTGACGTAAGCGATAACTTTCTTCTTTGTGGGTTCTTAAGACTTGTCTTTGGTCTCATGTCCAATTACTTAGGTCTCTTACTTTTAAGGTCTTATCGGTCAGCTATCTGTATATAAGGTCCACATTTTGTCAATGGAAAACTCTTCCTTCATTTCTGTCCTAAACATTCTGTGTGCACTGGATGATTCTATCTAGCAGCAAACATCATTCTTTAACTTGCATTTACTCACTTTCCTCTTTGACTTGCTTGTCCTTTAGATTTACCAGAGAGGTAAATATGTTAGTTCACTAAGACCCCATTATTTCAAGAGTCACTAATTAATCCCCCCTCATTATTACATTTACTCTCTTGGTGAATTTAAGCTGAAGGCAGAATAAATACCTCTCCTCCTGTAGTGGCCAACAAAGAAAAATTCATTAAGTTGTGACTGTAAATCACTTTTGGAAACTAAACTTAAAAAAAGTTATTTAAGAGAGAGTTTTTTTCCTCTCCCCATTAAAAATATGGCTGGTGTGGTAGGCAGATTAATGAAATTGTCTCCCCTCCCAACACCACCACAAAGGTCCTAGTCTCTAAGGAAAAAGAATATTTGCAGATATGATTAGATTAAGGATTGTCAGATGGAAAGATTATTTTGGATTATCTAGATAGGTCCTATATGAAATAAGAAATACCCTTATAAGAGAGAAGCAGAGGGAGATTTGACACATACTGAGGAGAAGGCAATGAGAACATGGAGAACAGAGAGAGATCTGAAATGTTGGTCTTAAAGAATGGAATAATTTAGTCACAGGCCAAAATTATGCTGTGGTTAGCAGAAACTGAAGGAGACAGGGTATACATTCTCCCCTAGAAACTCCAGGGAGAGCATGGCACTGCCAGCACCTTGATTTTGACCTGATGATACTGATTTCAGATTTTGAGTTTTTAGGATTGTAAGAGATTAAATTTCTATAGCTATAAACCATCACATTCTTCATAACTTATTACAGTAGCTATAGAAAAATGCTACAGCCTGAAAGAAAAGCATGATGTATTTATGATACTTATTTTCCCATCAATTAATATCATATATCTCTTCACATTTATACTTTATTTTTAGTATACATTTATTTTAGTAACATTTTATAGTCTGTATATGGAAATCATTTCATTTCTATGTAAATTTACACAGTACTAGGTTGTGCTGAAGTACTATCAAGTATTCATAGAGATTTGTGGATAGAGATTTGGATTGTTTCTAATCTTTAGTCATAATAATCATTATAGATACATCATTTTATGATTTATCAAGTTTGCATTTGATCTTCATTCCTAGAAATTTGGTTAGTGGTATGAAATAGTGAATATGTAATTGTGCTGTCTTTTGCCAATTTCCTGTGTGTGTGGTTTACAACCGTTTTGCATTCCACTGCAATGTGGTAGAGCTTATTTCCCTACAGTCTCACTAACAGGTGTACTATCAAGATGTTAGATTTTTACAAATCTAATAGGTATGAAATATTAAATTTAAGTCTATTTTTAACTTGCAGTTTTCTTCTTTTGAAAGATTTTATGTGACAAATTACATGCTTATGCTAATTTGAATTTCTTAGGTGACTTGATCGCTCATATATTTTATCCATTTTTATTTAATAGTTTTGGGCATTACTATCTCATTTTGTCACTTAAGTATTTGTCAGATTTCAGTATTAGCCATATCTAATTTTAAGTATTATAGCTTACAAACAATTTTTCCCATTTTGTCTTGTCATTTTGAATTTAGTTTTTGGTATTTACATTTTAATTTTGCTTTGCCTTGCAAAAAAAGACCAATAGAATTTTTAAAGGCTAATTAATTAACTTAGATCATCCATATTTTCACTAATGATTTGAGATGCCACTTCTATTAAATACTTGGTTTCTATAAACCGTGGATTTTTTTTTCCCAAAGATTTTATTTATTTATTGAGAGAGACAGAAAGAGAGCATGAGTAGAAAGAGGGAAAGCAGATTCCATGGTGAGCAGGGAGCCTAATGCAGGGCTTGATCCCAGGACCCTGACTGAGATCATGACCTGAGCCAAAGACAGACATTTAACCAACTGAGCCACCTGGGCATCTCCTGGGTATCATTTTGGAGTGTCTATTCTGTTTCATTTGTCCATCTGTCTAAGCAAAGTTGATATGCTTTTAGTAATAGAGGCTTTATAAATTGTTTCAATCTTTGCTTTACCTACTCCTCCAATACTGGTTTTTCTTCAGTTTTTCTGATTAATGAACACTGTTTAAAGTTACATTAAATTTTATAATAGCATTTTTCTTCATGTGAAGAAACAGAAGTGATGATTCTTAATGTGATCATTATATATTTATAAGCTAGTAAGAAAAAAATGAAATCTTTAGGATGTGAAGATTCTTGTCCAAAAGTATGGTATCTCTTTCATTTGTTTATCTCTTCTTTCATGTGCTTAAGGGTGTTTTGAAGTTTAATCTCCTATAGTCTCAAAAGTTTAGCCTATTTCTTTCTTTTTTTTTTAGTACTATTTTATTTATCTATTTATTTATTTTTTTCAGCATAACAGTATTCATTATTTTTGCACCACACCCAGTGCTCCAGGCAATCCGTGCCCTCTACAATACCCACCACCTGGTTCCCCCAACCTCTCACCCCCCGCCCCTTCAGACCCCTCAGATTGTTTTTCAGAGTCCATAGTCTCTCATGGTTCACCTCCCTTTCCAATTTCACCCAACTCCCTTCTCCTCTCCATCTCCCCATGTCCTCCATGCTATTTGTTATGCTCCACAAATAAGTGAAACCATATGATAATTGGCTCTCTCTGCTTGACTTATTTCACTCAGCATAATCTCTTCCAGTCCCGTCTATGTTGCTACAAAAGTTGGGTATTCATCCTTTCTGATGGAGGCATAATACTCCATAGTGTATATGAACCACATTTTCCTTATCCATTCGTCTGTTGAAGGGCATCTTGGTTCTTTTCACAGTTTGGCAACCGTGGCCATTGCTGCTATAAACATTGGGGTACAGAGGGCCCTTCTTTTCACTACATCTGTATCTTTGTGGTAAATACCCAGTAGTGCAATTGCAGGGTCATAGGGAAGCTCTATTTTTAATTTCTTGAGGAATCTCCACACCATTTTCCAAAGTGGCTGAACCAACTTGCATTCCCACCAACAGTGTAAGAGGGTTCCCGTTTCTCCACATCCTCTCCAACACATGTTGTTTCCTGTCTTGCTAATTTTGGCCATTCTAACTGGTTTAACGTGGTATCTCAGTATGGTTTTAATTTGAATCTCCCTGATGGCTAGTGATGATGAATATTTTTTCATGTGTCTGATAGCTATTTGTATGTCTTCATTGGAGAATTGTCTGTTCATATCTTCTGCCCATTTTTTAATATGATTGTCTGCTTTGTGTGTGTTGAGTTTCAAGAGTTCTTTATATATCCTGGATATCAACCTTTTGTCTGTACTGTCATTTGCAAATACCTTCTCCCATTCCATGGGTTGCCTCTTTGTTTTTTTTTTTTTTACTGTTTCCTTTGCTGTGCAGAAGTTTTTGATCTTGAAAAGGCCCAAAAGTTCGTCTTTGCTTTTGTTTCCTTTGCCTTTGGAGACATATCTTGAAAGAAGTTGCTGTGGCTGATATCTAAGAGGTTACTGCCTATGTTCTCCTCTAGGATTCTGATGGATTCCTGTCTCATGTTGAGATCTTTTATCCATTTTGAGTTTATCTTTGTGTATGGTATAAGAGAATGGTTGAGTTTCATTCTTCTGCATATAGCTGTCCAGTTTTCCCAGCACCATTTGTTGAAGAGACTGTCTTTTCCACTGTATATTTTTTCCTGTTTTGTTGAAGATTAATTGACCATAGAGTTGAAGGTCCATATCTGGGCTCTCTACTCTGTTCCACTGGTCTATGTGTCTGTTTTTATGCCAGTACCATGCTGTCTTGGTGATTATGGCTTTGTAGTAAAGCTTGAAATCAGGTAACATGATGCCCCCAGTTTTATTTTTGTTTTTCAATATTTCCTTATCGATTCGGGGTCTCTTCTGATTCCATACGAATTTTAGGATTATTTGCTCCAGCTCTTTGAAAAATACTGGTAGAATTTTGATTGGAATGGCATTAAAAGTATAGATTGCTCTAGGCAGTATAGACATCTTAACAATGTTTATTCTTCCGATCCAAGAGCATGGAATGGTCTTCCATCTTTTTATGTCTTCTTCATTTTCTTTCATGAGTGTTCTGTAGTTCCTCAAGTACAGTTTCTTTACCTCTTTGATTTATTCCCAGGTATCTTATCATTCTTGGTGCTATAGTAAATGGAATTGATTCTCTAATTTCCCTTTTTGTATTTTCATTGTTAGTGTATAAGAAAGCCATTGATTTCTGTACATTGACTTTGTATCCTGCCATGTTACTGAATTGCGGTATGAGTTCTAGTAGTTTGGGGGTGGAGTCTTTTGGGTTTTCCATATAAAGAATCATATCATCTGCAAAGAGAGTTTGACTTCTTCATTGCCAATTTGGATACCTTTTATTTCTCTTTGCTGTCTGATTGCTGTTGCTAGGACTTCTAATACTATGTTGAACAAGAGTGGTGAGAGTGGGCATCCTTGTCGTGTTCCTGATCTCAATGGGAAGGCTGCAAGCTTTTTCCCATTGAGGATGATATTTGCTGTGGGTCTTTCATAGATAGATTTTATGAAGTTCAGGAATGTTCCCTCTATCCCTATACTTTGAAGCATTTTAATCAGGAATGGATGCTGGATATTATCAAAGTTATATGCCAATAAGCTAAGCAACCTAGATGAAATGAATGCATTCCTGGAAAACTATAAACTCCCAAAATTGGACCAGGAAGAAATTGACAACCTGAATAGACCAATATCTAGTAACGAGATTGAAGCACTGATCAAAAACTTCCCAAAAAACAAGAGCCCAGGACCTGATGGATTCCCTGGGGAATTCTACTAAACTTTCAAAGAAGAAATAACACCTATTCTGAAGCTGTTTCAAAAAATTGAAGCAGAAGGAAGATTTCCAGACTCTTTCAATGAAGCCAGCATTACCCTGATCCCCAAATCAGGCAAATACCCTACCAGAAAGGAGAATTTCAGACCAATATCACTGATGAATATGGATGCTAAGATTCTAAACAAGATCCTAGCAAACAGGATCCAACCGCACATTAAAAAGATTATCCACCATGACCAGGTGGGATTCATCCCTAGGCTACAAGGTTGGGTCAACATTTGCAAATCAATCAATGTGATTGAACAAATCAATAAGAGAAGAGAGAAGAACCACATGGTCCTCTCAACTGATGCAGAAAAAGCATTTGACAAAATCCAGTTTAGCTTTTTTCTTATTCTTTATGCCTGTATATTTCAACAATTTTGTTGCTATTGCAAAAATGTATAGTATATACATATACTATATAGATATATATGTCATATATATGACATTCCCTTTTGTATATTATATATGTATATATATTATGTATATTATATACATATAATATATAGATATATATTATAGATATATATGTTATCTGTAATATATATATTATAGATATATGATATATGTGTATATATGTAATATATATGTGTAATATGTATATTGTTGATATGTTATATATCTATAATATATAAACTGAATAGTCCTTATGTGTTACTTATGTTTCCTATTAATTTTACATATTATTTTCCTAAATTGCAATAGGAAAGTTTTGCTTTAATAAATTATTTCATTATAACAGGTTTCTCAATTGGTTCTTTTTGATTTCGTAACTAGATAATATCTAAATGTATCACCTACATAGATACATATAACACATTTCTCTATTAATAGAGGTACACACATACATATAGTCAAATTCTACTTTATCAAGTGTTTTTATGATGCATTGGTCGTACATTTAATGGAAAGGAATTTTGGCTTCTGTGGACATTATTATATATGTTTTTATTTTTGTAATAAAATACTCTCATGGAGATGTTAAGGTAGTAACACAGTCAAATTCAGTCTTGGGAACTGTACTTAGCAAATATATAATTTGATTTAATTTCTCGATAAATAATAATTGCAAAATGTATAATGATAGCTCTTTTTCCCTTAGTAATTGCTCTCATACTCACATATACTTAGAGTCTATTTCAGACTGTTTGTTTTATTTTACTGAATTATTTGTTTATTCCTTTACTAATACCACTTGTTTTAAAGTAGGTAACTTTAATATATTTTTCAGAAGGGGCAAATTCCTTCCTTGTTCTTTTGATTATTGGGCCTCTCTTTATTTTTGAATATTGACTATTTTGCACATTTATAATCTCATATGAACTTTGAATTCATTAGGAAGTCTCCTAAACCCTGACATTTCTTAAATTGGAATTATGGTGAATTTATTAATTTAGAAAAAATAGATGTTTCAAACTCTGCTATTTTTCTTCTTCTTGAACATGATTTATCTTCCCATTTATTTAGACTTTCTTTTGCAAACTTCAGTAGATTCTTATGTTTTCTCCCCAAAAGTCTTCTGTAGTCTACGCCTACATCTGCAGCCTGTGTCCTCTTCGCTATCTACCATATAGCTCCCTAACCTTCTCTCCTGTTGAAGCTTCCAAGGCTTTTCACGTCATTCATTATCTTTATCCTATTCCATTTGCCTGGAAATTCTTTCCCCTAATATTTACATTGTGGGTCTTTCTTGTCATTCAGCCATCAGATTATATACCTCCTCTTTAGACAGAATTCCCTTACCCCACTCTCTAGTGTGACCTTCCAGTCACTATACAGCAACCTATTTTATTCCCTGAAAAGCTCTTATCTATATCTAAATATTTCCTAGGATGGTGATGATTAATATTTCTGTTTATTATATGCTTTTCTGTACTGAAAAAAGCTCTCACAGAACAAAAACATTTATCTATTTTATTTATTACTAATACACTATCCCCTAAAAAATAAATAAATAAATAAATAAAAATGCCAGACAGAGAGCAGGCATTAACATTTTGTTAATGAAGAAAAGCTCACTCATGAGGAAAATTTATTTTAATTTTAGGTAAAATGCCTGAAAATATACTTCTAGTTACGATAGAGATTTGAAGAACCATATATGCAGTTTTCACAGTAAAATCCTTTCTTATCTCCCTTTCTCATCTCCTAAATACATTTCTATTCTTAATATTCCTAGGATTTTGCCTCTAAGCTTTCCAGTAAAAAACTATTTACCCCTTTATCTTTAAAATATACTTCATGACCTCTAACATTGGATAGGAAAAAAAGAGAATAACTAGGAAAATGACATTATTAAAATATCTTTGGACTGTCCCCAAGGGAAAAAAAATATGACATTTACTAATAAGTGTGGGTATTAAAACTGTACATGATACATATTGATAAATATTAGAATGACACCTAAAAAGAAAAAAAAAAGATAGTATGTGATAGGATGATTATATAAATAGGATTTGTAACCATATAAGGAAATTTAATAATGTTGTATTGTTATTTTCTTCTTAATTAATTTCTTAGAAAGCAGATTATTTTAATGGTCACAGTCTTTTGTGTTGATTAGTTTCCTTTCCAGCTGGCCCTTTGGCATAATGATAGATCTGTTTTTCAAAGCAGCATGAAGTTTATCTTCTAATATTATTTTATAGAAGCAGAAATTTTCATAAGATAATATACCAATTTTTTTTTTCTGTTAAGCAAAATGCACTTCTAACATTTCACAGATATTAGTGACAACCAGAGCAGTGACCATTAACAATAAGACATATGTTCAGGCATTAAAAATCTAAAGAGAAGATTAAAGATACTTAATTATGACAAAATAATTTAAGAGAAAAAATCAAATTTAATATGTGCACACCAGAAGAATTACAAAAAGAAAGAAGTTTTGTCAAAAATCAGCAGTGAGTCATTATGTACATGTGAACATTTATTTTTAGTCTACTTTGGCTATGTTCCTTTTTTTTTTTTTTTAGAGATTTTATTTATTTATTTGACAGACAGAGATGACAAATAGAGAGGCAGGCAGAGAAAGAGGAGGAAGCAGGCTCCCCACTGAGCAGAGAGCCCGATACAGGGCTTGATCCCAGGACCCTGGGATCATGACCTGAGCTGAAGGCAGAGGCTTTAACCCACTGAGCCACCCAGGTGCCCCTGGCTATGTTCTTATTGGTAACATAATAAGATGTTTTCTGAATTTAAAATTTTTCTGATCTGTATGTATAAATTTGCATGATATATGGGAGGGGGCCAAAATGGTCAAAGAAGAGTTGTTTATAATACTCTAGTATAGTTAGAACCCTGTAAATCTAAATACATACTTTATTAGCCTTTAGCTGTTAAGAAGGCAAAAGGCAAAAATCTGAAACAACTCCAAAGTTATAGGAAAACTATAATATTGAATTTTAAGATCTCCACTTATAGATAACAATTATCAATATATATTTCCCAGACCAGCCAATGTCAGAGATGTCTATATGTTCAATTTCAGATGTATTGCTAAATTAGGTTATGATTCAATATTTAGGTTCATTCAAGTCCTTATAGTTTGTGTTTCTGATTCTTCAAAAGATACCATATCCAGAAATACCATTGTGGACATTGTATTTATTATATGATATACATAATGTAATTTAAAAATAATATACTGCACAAAATTCCTATGAAAGATGGTTCATTGTTTACAGTAGTACTTCCTAAAAAACTGTAGTCTCTTGTCAAGAGTCAGATCTTCACCAGCTAGAGTCCAGAACAAAGTAGAAAAAGGCTATGAAGAGAATACTTTGTGAAACCACTTTGTCCTGCAAATGATACCAGGAATCTTTTGGAGGCTATGCAGTAGAAAAAGCACAGAAAGTGGGAAAAACGGTGTCAGTCATCTCATTTCTCTGCCTTCTTGTAGTATACTCGTAACTGCACACATATATAGACAAAGAAGATAAAGTGCTTTGGATGAACAGATAGGTTGCATTTAATTATTAGAAACTATTTCTAAGAGGGTTCTCTTCAACTGGCTGGTAATGCATAGGAGCCTTGCTTGTGTATTCATAATAAAGAAATCCCCACAATATGTTTAGAGGAAAAATTAGGCACTAAAAGTCCAAGAGCCATTCTGTAAACTAGCAGGTTTTATTTATTTATTTATTTACTTACTTATTTTATATGCAGGAGAAAGTAAAGACAATTTTTAGCATTAAAATAATAAGTGTTCTGGAGGTACCTGGGTGGTGCCATCAGTTAAGCAACTAACTCTTGGTTTCTACTCAGGTCATAATCTCAGTGTCCTCAGATCAAGCCCCGCATTGGACTCCCCTCAGTGTGGAGTCTGCTTGAGATTCTCTCTCCCTTCTCCTCTGCCCCTCTCACCCATCCTCTCCCTCTGCTCAAATAAAGAAATAAATATTTAAAAAATAAAATAAGACACTCACTTGTCTGTATTGAGCATATTCTCTATTTTTATCTTTGTCCTAGATAGTTGTTCTAATGCATTTACTTTGTGTTTCTAAGTACTTTGTCTCATCATAGTTCATTCAGTTTATGTTGCATTTCCCCTGATACTGTTACGTAATTGTTCATTTCATCCACCTTGGTTCCCCTCCACATTTGCTATGTGGGTGTATACAGCTAGTATGCATATGCATAGATATGAACAAAATATATTAAAAAATCCCAAACACAAACGGTTTTTCCTCTTTCCTTTAAAAGAACTTCATTTAAGATGTTTGAATTTCATTTCTAAATATACATTGGATTTGGTATCCTTAAAAAGCCCATCTCTCTCCTCAATTTCCTAAACTATAAATTTTCTCAAATAGAGAAAGTGGAGTATGTAAACCAGACCTTTTAAATAGAGAAAATCTTATTCATATTTATAGATTTGTATAAAAATGAACAAATGAGTGACCCATATCCCACTGGCTGTGGTTCTCAGAAAAATAGCAGTTTTTATTTGAAATAGTTACAATTTACTCGAAGGCCCAACAAAAGTAGTGTTGTTTCAGTGTTCTTTCCTAGTCCAATTTACTATTGCTCCATGACTCCTCACTGGATATCTGTATTCCCAGATTAGCTTCATTCCTGGATATCTCCACTGAATGTAATAGAATCAATATCAAATTCAGAATTGAAAAAGACTGAGGCTCAAGAATGTTCTAATTTTCTCTATCTATAAAGAAATTGAAATACATAGAACTTGACTAAATTAAAACACATCCCATCCTAGAACCTATGTCTTTCAGTCACCTCACATTTCCTCTTAAAAAATTGGATCTCTGGATTCTTCTACTTCTAATCTTGAGTATTTCATAAACATAAAGCCATCACAATGTCCATCTGAATGTAAGGATGATTTAAATTGTAAGGTCCTACTTATTGGACATTGCTACTTACAACGTTTAGAATAACTTTTAACACTGTTTCCCAATGTTAAAAATCCATTCATTGGAAGAAAAATCTGAACAAATGAAAATGATGAGTAGTAAACAGATCAAAAATGAACCAAAGGAGTAAATTTAACAATATATTAAGAAATAAAATCTATCTTTATTCCTTGATCTATTAAATAATATATACAAGTTAAAAAACAAAACAAAACAAAGTATTTATGTTCAAAAACAAGAGGTATCCTATTGAGCAATCCACACTTTCTAACATCAAGAGTTCATGTTTTTATTTCTTTTAATGTGTCTCAGAGTTGAAGCATTCACAACAGATGGCTGCATAAATAGTAGATATTTCTATAAGTAATGATAAAAATCCACTCAGTTTCATTTGTGTTTTTTCATACATTTTAAAAGTATGAACATATGAAAACATAACTCAGATAAATTTCCCATCAAAACAGTGTGACACTAGAAAATGAAAATCCACCTTACTGCATCTATTTAAAGAAAATGAAACTGTAAAATTAATTCTGGAAAAACAACATTAATTAAGTACACAAAATTCTCTCTCTGGTCCTCAGAATATTTAGTTTAAAGAATGTTCAAAGGGGGAATTTTTCCAGCAATGAATAACATTGCCAACTACTGATAATAACAAGGGGGTAGTGAAGATATTTTCTCTTGATACTATATTATACTTTCCATCCATGTCAAGGAGAGTAATGGAGAATGTTAGATGACCCTTCCTGTCATAGTTCTAAGGATCCAAAAATGAATTTTCCCTTTGCCAGTGCTTGGATTATGTGCAAGTTCCACACCCTGTCCTACTGAAATTTTAACATTAATGTTGTAACTGAAGAATGATTGACCTATAACATTGCCTTTGTGTCAGGGGAACAACACAGTAATTCAGTATTTACATACATTATGAAATGTTCACAGTAAGTCTAGTTATCATCAGTTACCATACAAAGTTGTTACAATATTGTTCACTCTCTTCCCTATGTTATAAAATTGTATCCTCTTATCTTTCTATTCCATAACTAAAATAGCAAATCTTAATCCCCTCAACTGTGTGGTCCATCCCTCCATTGTCCTCCCCTCTGGCAACTGTCAGTTCTCTGTATCCACTAGTCTATTTTGTTTTGTTTTGTTTTTGTTTTATAGATTATATTTAATATATGCATGGTATTTGTCTTTCTGTGTCTGACTTATTGTATTTAATAATAATAGTAATAATAATAATAATAGTAATAATAATAAATACTTATTGTATTTAATAATCTAGTTTCATTCACGTTCTGACAAGTAGCAAAATTTTGTTTTTTAATAGCTGAGTAATACTTCTCTCTCTGTGTATGTGTATGTGTATTGCAACTTAAAAAAAAAGATTATTTTAATTTTAGAGAGAGAAAGAGAATGAGCACTCAAGTCAGAGGGAGGGGCAAAGGGAGAGGTTGGGCAACAGACAACTGTCTAAGTGTGGAGCCCCACACTAGGCTTTATCCCATGACCCCAAGATCATGACCTGAGCTGAAATCAAGAGCCAGATGTTTCACTAACTGAGCCACTCAGGTTCCCCTGCAACTTCATTGCCTTTCATCAGTTGATGAAATTTCATCAATTTCATCCATTGATTAAGTTGCTTTTGTATCTTGGATATGATAAATAATGTGATAAGCAAAGGGGTTGCCTATGATTTTTAGAATAAATATTTTCTTTTATTCAAATAAACAGGCAGAAATGGAATTGCTGAATCATAATGTAGTTCTATGTTCAACTTTATGCTGTTTTCCATAATGGCTGCACCATTTTATAGTCTCACCAATAGGGTAATATTGTATTCCCTTTTCTCCACATCTCACCAACACTTGTTACTTCTTGTCTTTGTGGTTCTACCATTCTTATTTGGTGAGAGGTGATATTTTCTTGTGGTTTTGATGCATGGTTACTGATGTGAAGCATCTTTTCATGTGTCTGTTGGTCATCGTAAACCCTCTCTGGGGAAAAAAAAAAAACAAAACTTCTTTGGAAAATATCTATTCACATCTTCTGCCTGTTTTTTTTTTTTTTTTTTAAATTTATTTATTTGGCAGAGAGAGACAGCAAGAGAGGAAACACAAGCAAGGGGAGTGGGAGAGAGAGAAGCAGGCTTCCTGGCGAGCAGGAAACTTGATGCAGGGCTCAATTCCAGGACCCTGGGATCATGAACTGAGCCAAAGGCAGACGCTTAATGATTGAGCCACCCAGGCACCCCTTCTGCCCACTTGTTAATCAGATTTTTTAATATTGAGGTTTAGGAGTTCTTTCTATATTTTGAGTATTAACCCTTTATAGGATAAATCATTTGTAAATATCTTCTCCCATTCAATAGCTGCCTTTTCATTTCTGGGGTGGGGGACAGAAAAGAGGGACAGAGAGAATCTCTCTCAACATGGGGCTATTTTTACAACACTGAGATCATGACCTGAGCCAAATTCAAGAGTTGGACACTTAACCAACTGAGCTGCCTAGGTGCTGTTGCCTTTTCTTTCTTTCTTTCCTTCCTTCTTCCTTTCTTTCTTTCTTTTTTTTCTTCTTTTGATGTTGTTTTTTTTTTTTTCATACAAAATCTTTTTAGTTTGATATAGTTCCAATTTTTTATTTTTGCTTTTTTTGTCCTTGCCTAAAGAGTTATATCCAAAAAATATTGCTAAGACCAATGCAAAAATCCTTACTGTCTAGCTTTTCTTCTAGGAGTCTTATAGTTTCAGGTCTAATATCCAAGTCTTTAATCCATTTTGAGCGTATTTTTATATGTGGTATAAGAAAGTGATCTATTTTATTCTTCTGCATGTAGCTGTCCAGTTTTCCCAACAACATTCATTGAAGAGACTTTCTCTTTCCTAGTGTATATTCTTATCTCCTTTGCTCTAGATTAATTAATTATATAAGGATGGGTTTATTTCTGTGGACTTATTTTGTTCTATTATTGTATGTGTTTTGTGTGTGTGTGCTTGCGCTACTACCATACTTTTTTGATTACTACAGCTCTGTATTATGGCTTGAAATTAAGGAGTGTGATACTTCCAGCTTTGTTCTTCCTTAAATTTGGATTAGCTATTCAGGATCTTTTGTGGCTCCATACAAATTTCAATATTATTCTAATTATGTGAAAAACATCACTGGTATTTTGATATGAATTGCATTGAATTTGTAGATTGCTTATTTAGTATGGATATATTATCAATATTAATTCTTTCAGTCCACAAGCACAGTGTATCTCTCCATTTGTTTGTGTCATCTTCAATGTATTTCATCAATTTCTTGTAGTTTCAGTGCACTTGGTAAAATTTGTTCCTAGGTAAAAATCTGTTGGTATGTTGGTAAAAATTTGTTTGGTAGAATTTGTAAATTCTTGGTAAAATTTCTTCCTAGGTGTTTTATTCTCTCTGATTCAATTATAAATAATTTTCTTAATTTCTCTGTTAGTTCAATATTAGTATATAGAAATGTAAGAAAATTCTGTTCATTAATTTTTTATCCTGAAACTTTACTGAATTTATTTCCTAATTTTAATAACTTTTGGGTGTAGGTTTTAGTGTTTTTTATATATGATCATTTCACCTGCAAATAATGTTTCACTTTTTCCTTTCCAATTTGGATGACTTCTTTTCAATTTCTTATCTAATTGCTATGACTAACACTCCAATGCTGTGCTAAATGAAAGTACTGAGAGTAGTATCCTTGTCTTGTTCCTAATCTTACATGGAAAGCTTTCATCTTTTCACCATTTACTAATGTTGTTAGCTATGGGTTTGTTATACATACATGTTGAGACATGTTCCCTCTATATCCACTTTTTTGAGAGTTTTTATCATAAATGGAAGTTGAATTTTGTCAAAGGCTTTTTTGACAGCTGTTGAGATACTCATATAGGTTTATCCTTTCTTTCATTAATGTGGTGTATCACATTGATTGCTCTGTGCATATTGAACCATCCTTGCATCCTTGGAATGAATCCCCCTTGATCATGATATATGAGTCATTTAATCTATTGTTAACTTAAATTTGATAATATTTTGTTGAGGATTGTTTTTCTTATGTTCATCAGGGATATTGGTGTGTGTGTGTGTGTGTGTGTGTGTGTGTGTGTGTGTCTATTTAGTGTTTTTGTCTGGTTTAGGTATTGGGATAATTCTGGCCCCTGTGGAATGAGTTGGAAGAGTTTATCCCTCATCATTTTTTTTTTTTTTACCATTTTGATAGGATAGGTATTAACTATATTTTTGGTAGCATTCACCAGTGAAGCTGTCTGATCCTGGACTTTGTTTGGGAGATTTTTTTATCACTGATGCAATTTTATTATTACTAGTAATCATTCTGTGTGATTTTCTATTTCTTGATTCAGTCATGGAAGATTGTATGTTTCTTGGAATTTATTCTATATTGTTCAGTTTGTGGGTACATAATTTTATAGTACTCTTTTATGACTCTTTGCATTTCTATGGTATTGATTATAAGTTCTCTTTCATTTTTTATTTGTTTGGATTTTCTTTTTAAAGGAAACATTTTTTTGGTGAGTCTTCCTAAAAGTCTAGCAATTTAGTTTCTCTTTTCTAAGAATCAGCTCTGAGTTTCATTGATTATTTCCTCCCTCCCTCCCTTCCCCCCTCTCCCTTCTTTTTTCCTTCCTCCCTCCCTCTCTGCCTGTCTCCATGCCTCCATTTCATTCAGTCTTGCTCTGATCTTTATTATTTCCTTACTTTCTAACATAAAGCTTTGTTGTTGTTGTTGTTGTTCCATTAAGTAAATTTAGGTCGTTTACTTGAGATTTCTCTTGTTTCCTGAGGTGGGTCTTTATCATTATAAACTCCCCACTTAGATCTGGTTTTGCCATTTCCCATAAATTTTGGAACAGTACTTTCCATTTCCTTGTTTCCATATAATTTTTTTTTAATTTCTTTATTTCTTGTTGACCCATTGGTTGTTTAGTAAATGATTATTTAGCTTTCACATGTTTGTGTTTGGTTTTTTTTTTTTTTTCCATTTTCTTTTTGTAGTAGATTTCTAGTTTCATACCATTGTGGTGGGAAAAGATGGTTAATATGATTTCAGTCTTTTTAATTTACTGACGTGTGCTTTGTGACTTTAATATGAGGTCTATTCTGGAGAATGTTCCATGTGTATTTAAGAATATTGTGTATTCTGCTGGTTTGGGATGGAATGTTTTCTGTATATGTATTAAGTCCATCTGGTCTAATGTATCATTCAAATCCAGTATTTCCTTACTAATTTTCTGTCTGAATCATCTATCCACTGATGTAAATGGGGGTGGTAAAGTCCTTTACAATTATCATATTACTGTCAACTTCTCCATTTACATCTGTTAATATTTGTTTTATATATTTAAGTGTTACTATGATGGGTACATAAATATTTACAAGGGTTATAACTTACAGGATTGATCTTTTTATCTTTATGTAATATCCTTCTTTAACTCTTTCTACAACCTCTGCTTTAAAGTCTATTTTGTCTGACACAAGTATAGCTACTAACCTAGTTTCTTTTTGTTTCCATTTCTATTTACAGGGAGTATCTTTTTATCTCTACTTTCAATCCATGTCTGTATATCTGAAGTGTGTCTTTTGTAGGCTGCTTATAGATGGTTCTTGTTTGTTTTTATCCATTCAGCCAACCTGAGTCTTTTGATTGAAGTTCTCAGCTATCAGTTCTTCAAATAAATGTTCTGCCCTTTTCTCTCTTTATTTCCTTCTAAGAACCCTATAATGCAAATTTAGTACACTTCTGTCCTAGAGATCCTTTAAATGATCCTTTATTTAAAAAAATATATATATATATATTTTAATTTTTGTTGCTGTTTGCTTTATTTTTGTTGTTACCCTGTCATCCAGATCACTTACATGTTTCTGTATCATCTAATTTGCTAGTTATTCCTCCATTGTATTTTTCAGCTCTTATTAATACTTTATGTTTTCTCGCTCTTTATTGAAGGTCTCACTGTGTTCATCCAATCTTCTTTCTTTAGTTCACTAGGTATCTTAATGACTATAACTTTAACTCTTTATCAAGTAGATTGCTTATATCATTTCATTTAGTTCTTTTTTTTTGGAGGATTTGTCTTATTCTTTCATTTGAAAGATACTTCTCTGTCTCCTCATTTTTGCATAACTTTTTGTGTTTGTTTCTATGCATTAGATAGTTCAGCTATGTCTCCCAGTTTTCAAGGAATGGCTTTATTTAGCAGATTTCCTATGGGACTCAGAAATGCAATTGCCCCCGAACACCAGAGCTAGGTGCTCCAGGAGATTCCCTATGTATGCTGTATGCACTCTTCATTTGTGGCTGGGCCATGACTAGTGGTAGTGTGAACTCCAACTGGATGGCTGCCAGATCTGGCCACAACTGGTGTGGTCATGCTCTTCTGGATGAGTTTATGTTCAATCAGCTGCAAGGACTCACTGAGGTGCAGGGTAGTGTGAGGCTTTCAGTGGAACATGCCTCCTAGTGTTAGCAGCCCAGAGGAGGGTTTCAAAATGGCATCTATCAGTGACAGGATTGGCAGGAGAGAACAAGATAGCAAAATGGCTCCCACTAGTTATAGTGTCTCAGGACCTGGGGAGAAGCCCCGCTGCCTCTTGCCTCTCTAGCAGGTGCTTCAAGATTAGTAAGTGGGTGTCATTCACCTATAGCTTATACACTTTTGATCTGCTGTTTTTGCTTGGTTTTGAGGTCCATTGAATCTGCACATAACCTCTTTAAGAGCTGGTTTTCTTTTTCCTATAGTTCTATAATTTCTCTGGATGTGCTGCCTGTTGATTTCCAAAGCTAGGTGTTTAGAGGCTTGTGTCTTCTGTACAGAATCTAAATGTTGGAGTGTCTGACTTGGAGCTTGAATTGCTCACTACTCAGGGAAATTTTCTGTATCTTTGAGTTCCCTCTTTCCCATGGAGTGCAACATCTAGAGTATAGTGTTTTCCTTAGTAAATCCATGTCTCTGCTTCTTCTACTGATCTCATCTCATGTCTGTTGTTGCAAAATCTCTTATTATCCAGTTTCTAAGTCCCTTTCTGTGGAAATCTAATGTATATTGTTGTGACTGTGGGAGGAGGTGAGTTAGGATCTTCCTTCACCATCTCGAATGCTCAGCCTTTAAAAACCCATGAATAAACAAACAGTTATTCTCATCTATATTAAATTTGGTCATAATCCACCCAAAATATGTTCTATGCTTATTCTGAATGAAAAGGAAAGTCATCATCTCCAAGAAAATGTTAAAAAGTCACTAGAATATGAAATAATTTGATAAATTTTACATATATAAGAGTGTTTGTAATCAGATTTTAAAAATATAATTATTTTTTGATAACATAATTATTTTAAAGGAAAAAAAGAATATTCAAAAAATGTTCGTGACTTTTTACTTGATGGTATGACCCAAGATCCTATTCCCAAAGAGTATATACTACAAATGGTCTTTTGTTCTTATCACTTTATTAAATTATGCAATAAGAAAAGGTGTGCTAATGAGCAAATAAAAAATTTTCTCACATGGTGTCATAATCAGTGTGTAATAGTAGCCTCATTCTTCTTAATAATCAGCATTGGTTTCAAATTTAAGGATACAGCTCTACATAATCTTCTTTAAACCATTCCCTTGTTTGTTCTTCCTTAGTCAACTCATTATAGATAATTATTCAACTGACTTTATGTTTGGGTTAAATGAGAAATTATTAATAGAGAGGGAATAGAGACTGAGCCATTTTAACATGTGTCTTCAAGATCTGCTCAAACCAGATTCCATCTCCATATTAAATTTCACTAGATCAGTAATACTGCAAATGCCCATATGTATGATTTGGTAGTTTATATAACACCATACTTTAAATAGACTACTGCATGATAACTTAGTGGATTGTGTTCAGATTTTGGTCTCTATTAAGATTCATTAGCATACCAGCACTGTTTTTCAATAGAGAATAGTTATCTATAATAGATGACATGACTTTGCTCTAATATCCTAAGGGTCTATTTGGTCATTATTTCTTAGGGAGGCCATCAAAATTACCAGATAGCATTCTTAGCTGCTACAAATACTTTAAAGAACAACTAATCTTACAGGTCATAATACCCAAATACCAGACTAATTTTCATAGCAGCCTGAATCTGTTGCAGAGTTTGTGAATAAAGCTTCAATAATCTTTAAAAAGATGTTAGTACAGAGAATCCAGCAATACATAAAAAATATGACATATTATGACCAAGTGGGACTTATGCCAGAAATGCAAGGTTTGCTTAGCTTTTGAAAAGCAATTACTGTAATATAACTCATCAAGAGAATGAAGAAGGAAAACTGAATCATAATAGATGAAAACTACTGACAAATTTAAATATAATTCATAATATTAAAAATTTCAAAAGAGGGGCACCTTGATGGTGCTGCTGCCTTCGGCTCAGGTCATGATCTCAAGATCCTGGGATCAAGACCTGCGTCAGGCTCTTTGCTCAGCAGGGAACCTACTTCTCTCTCTCTTCCTGCCTCCTGCCTACTTGTGATATTTCTCTGTCAAATAAATAATTAAAATCATCAAAAAAAAAGAGATTTTCAAAAAAAAATCAGAAGACTAGTAATAGAAAGGCTTTTCTCAATATGAAAATTTGTGAAAAATCTAGAGTTGAAATCATTTACTCAAATATGGAACATTATCTTTCTAGAATCAGGAAGTCAGTAAGGCAATAATAACCCCTCTTATCACTTCTATTCAACATTTCAGTGGAGGTCCCAGTCATCATAAGGTATAAAAAAGAAAAGCCATAAAGTTTAAAAAAGGAAGGTTACAAGTTCCTTGATTGGCATGTAGAAAATTATAATGAATCTTTAAAAAAATACTAAAATTAATAAATGAATTGAGAAAATATGTTATATATATAATCAATTTTATATCTACGTTTGAAATGAGAAATAATTACATGAAAATGATAAATAATTAAATAATATTTTTAATACTTAGAATATGAAACTTATAAATACAATGTACAGCAGCATAAAATAACATACGTTAGGAATGTTTTGCCCAAAAGTACAATGTCTAAGTATCAGAAAATGCAATATATTGCAAAGAAAATTAAAGAATATTTAGATAAATTTGAGATGTGTATACCATGTATATGAATTAGCTTAAATTATTAAAATGAAAATCATCTAAGCATTGATCTGTAAATTCACTGGAATTGCAATTCAAATTTCAGTAGACATTTAGTAAATATTCCAAGGTAATTATGTAGTTTTGTAGAATTTCAAATAATCTATAATCAAAATGATTTGAATAATGACACATACGTACTTATTAACTCAGAATTATCCTGACATCAAAGAATTCATGTATTTATTGAAATTGTGGAATTTATAGTTTGGCTTAAAGTTATCTGCATTATTCTGCATTCGTCCTACTGCATCCTATAATTTCTATAATTCTATCCCCTAAGCCCCTATTTATAATGAAAGCTTTTATTTATTTATTTATTTATTTATTTATTTTTGGTTCTTATTTGCTAAGTGTATCTGAGATATTAATGAGTATGCTTCCATCAATTTATCTGTCCTTTGATTATTACTTCTTTGATTATTTGTTTGACTCTTATTTTATGTCATACATATGTGATATAGATGTATACATTATGAAATAGACATATTTCAAATATGAAATAGACATATTTGAAATAGAAATAGACATGTTTGAATATAGACATATTCAAATATGAAATAGACATATTTGAAATATGAAATAGACATATTTCAAATATGAAATAGACATATTTCATAATGTATATATTTGTATTATATATATTTATATATTAAAATTATATATGTATATATAATCCCAAAGGAAAGTAAACTACATTTTGCTTTGTTTTATTTTGTTTTTTACAGAAAGTGCACATCCTTCCTTTTGTATATCAGTGTGAGGTGAGGAGCTTATAGATTTAATAAAGTTGAGATCAATTTTGAAAAATTCAGCTCACAATTCTCATGATACCATTACAAAGAGATGAGGTTCTGATCAAGTTACTGGTTGAAAAATGAAGGAATTTAGTTTTAGATACTGCTTTCTATTCTTGTAGAATCAGAATCCAATCACTGTAAGAATTTCAAGATTTCACAAATTCTTTACTTTTAATAACTCATTGCTGCTTACTGAGTAAAATTCTGGTGTGGGGAAATGGTGTTTTATAGAACTAAGTTATTTTGCATTTCAGATTATTCCCAATTCTAAACTGTTCTTCTCTTACATGCACTGTCATTAAATAGTTTTTTGATATCATCCTAACCCTGTAAATTCTTTGTCAGGATAACCCTTCTGTCATTTCATCCAGATGAGGTAGTTGACTCTAGGTATGGATACTACTTTGGCTCCATGTCTGACATTTGGTTTTGTAATGTTTTCTTTGTATCCATTGTTTTTCAAACTTTTATTTTCCTGTTTCTTCAACAATCCATATCCACCCATTAAGAAATACCCATTTTTTCCAACTTCTAAATATGTTCCAATTCGATACCATTGTATCACCTGCA
Source organism: Mustela lutreola (assembly GCF_030435805.1). Taxonomy (NCBI): domain Eukaryota; kingdom Metazoa; phylum Chordata; class Mammalia; order Carnivora; family Mustelidae; genus Mustela; species Mustela lutreola. The sequence continues at coordinate 14,256,369 of NC_081290.1, forward strand.
TCACCCTAGAAAAGCAGCTATCATTTATGTGGAACTACTGTAAAGTAAACAACTGTCACTGTATTCAATATTCTCCTCCATTTTCTATTTTTCACAAGTGAGTATAGATTCATACAGTTTCCTTATCAAAATGCTCCAGCGGTGGCTAGGTGGCACAATCAGTTGAATGTCTGACTCTTGGTTTTGGCTCAAGTTGTGACCTCAGGGTCATGAGATTGAGACCTGCACTGAGCTGAGTGGTTAGTGGGGAGTTTGCTTAAGATTCTCTTGCTCGTCCTCCCTCCGCCCCTCTTCTCCTGCTATCTCTCTTCCTCTTTCCTCTAAATCAATCAATCAATCCTTTAAAAAAATGCTTAAAAAAAAGTAGCTTTTATCATATTCAGAAACAAAACAAAACAAAAAAAAAATCCAAAGTTGTTACCATGGTGTACCTGAATGATGTGGGCCCTAGCCATTTTTGCAAACTAACAATTCTCTCCACCATCTTTTCTATCTCAAAAAATATATTTAGAATATGGAAAACTGTGTCATTTTTTTCTGCACAGAGAGTTAATTTACAATTTACATTTTCTGGACTTGCAATGTTCGCCCCTTGAGTGTTCATATGACTCATTCTTCATTTATGTAATTCTATCAAATTTGCCTCTCAACCACTCCATATAAAATAGAAGTTCCATACCCCCTCACCACATTATTAGCTAAAATATCATCCACTTAAAAAAATTTTCCTTTATTGTACTTTTTATTATCTAACTGAACATTTTATTTTCACTCTGTTTATTCACTTGTGCTCTTCCTATGACATTTTCACAGGTTTTACTTTTCTTTGAATAGAGAGTGAACTTCTTGCATAATTAGGCAATGTCTCTCTCTCTCTCTCCCTCTCTCCTTTTTTTTTTTTTTAAATAACTTCCATTATATCAGTCCCTCCATGTTGCCCAAACTCCTTAAAAGGGTGAATTTTTTCTCCCTGTTCTTTGCTTAAATTCTGACAACTAAATTGTCTACTTCAACTTCCACTTAATAAGGCTTCAATAAATATTTCTTTAATTATTTCATAGTTTACATCTCTAGAAACCCAACAAATACTTGCTGAATTAAAGTACATCATATTTTCCCATTATTTATCATGTTATCAAGAGGTTTTATTATATTATATGGTTTCAGAGAATAGTTTTATTTCTGATGGTTTTTTAATAGTAAAGGTTCAAAACATACTATGAGATGTTTAGTCTTGTTGATTAGTATAGAAGCTATTTTCATTCTTAGTTGATGGCCTAAAAAGATAACTTGGAGAAATTGAACAATCATATAATATAGAATACAATAACCACTAACCACAAGACTATTGAGCACTTAAAATGTGTCTCATCTTAACTAAGATGTTCAGTAAGTATAGAATAAACATTAGATTTTGGAAGCTCAGTAAGAACAGAATAATATAAAATATTTCTAATAATTTCATGTTGATTACATGTTGAAAATCCAACATGTTGGATACATTAATTTAGTTAAAGTAGTTACATTTTATTTTATCTGCTTCTTCTTACTTTTTAAAATGTGACTACTAAGGTTTAAAATTATATATTAGATTTCCACTTGTGGCTGATTGTGTATTTCTTTCAGATAGCAGGGGACTAACTAGAGATGAAACAGGCGGGAAAGAAAGGAGGATTGGTTAACCTTTTCATAGGGAAATTTGCTTGTATGCTAATTATTTTCATACTGCTTCCAACTCTCTATAATACATAACAGGCATATCTGCTAGTTGTACGATTATTGCTTCTATTATTTTGAATTTGCTGCCATATCCTTGGCTACCTGGAATAATTTTATGTAGAAGTTGGGATTCTATCAAGAACCTTGGTAAGAAAACATGTGCAGCATTAAAGAGTCCTCGCTCAGTCTTGAAAAAGAACCCATCAACAAACAGAATTAAATGTGGATTGTCAAAGGCTGAAACTAAAACATTGCATTAGTATGATAGATAATTATTGGATAAGCTGAGGCTTTCTTCCTTGAGTCAAAGTAAAAGGCTGAGGTGGTGGATGGTGTGGCAGGAATGGTAATTATACACGAGATGCAAAACTTCATGGTTGATTGGGTGATGAGTAGAAAAATGATACATGCATTACTGTTCGAGAGTGTACCATATGAGGAACTTTCAGGTGGAAGGGTGTACCTAAAATTACATTCAATATGATGCTGCTTTTTTAGTAACATCTTTCAAAGAGGGGGTACTCTGTAATTACAGGTTCCACAGAAAAGCTTTGGAAGACATGACTCTCTGATGTGGATGTGACCATGTTATTGCATAAACACTGCTACTAATGCATGGTCTCTCTTTCTCTTTCTTTTCTCTTATTATAGTATTGATGCTAAACTTAGCTTATGGAATATAAGCTCCTTCTACTTCTGAATTTCATGGTTACATATAGGAATAATCAACTTGATGTGGAAATAATGGGGTTTAGAAGGGATGGACATTTTAGGACTTCTTGCCTATAAGCCTATTAATTCTGGAAATCTAAATGATGGTTTTGGAAAGGTTTTGGTTAGCTTTAATTCTTTCATCTTAAAATTCTCAAACTTTTGCTAATAAATCATGTCCTTAGGTGGTCTTTTGATAAAACTGGACCTTTCTCCTAGAAGTTTAAGAAGGGGGGTTAAACTAACTTTCCTGAGATCCATTTTTCCTTTTTACCTGCAGAACAGGCTAACAAGGGGGAAACAAGAAGACAAATTGGTTTATTTTCCTTAGCACCTGGACCTTGGTATTAATAAATTAATGATATTTTTCCAGGAAAAAGGAACTGTATCTCTAAAATGTCCTCAGCATATTGTTCCCAGCCAAGGATTAGTTATGGTACATAGAATCCTATAAGGCTTGGATACTTGAAGAATGTCACATAAACTATACAGTTCATTGCTGTATTAAGTGGAAATAATTCATATTACAAATGTTCATATTCTGTGAAAAAATCCACAAGCATAACTTGAAGACCTCATCTATTCTGGGGTAGGAGGTACATGTCCAGTGTGGAATATTGAGCTCCCTGAATGCCATGGGACTCTCTCTACTTCATTTGATTGTTATGATTGACTATATTTTTGAATTCATTTTTTTATAATTTGATAATGAGTAAAATGCTTTATTCATGTAAATCTGATTGACAACAAAATCCTGCATGTTGAGTAAAATTCCTAGGAATGTATTTAGCTAAGAATGATAATAAACAGGGCAAATATATTGGCAAACTCTTTTTGGTCAGGATAGAAATTTATGGCTTTTGACTTAAGTCCATTCCCTATGAACAAAACACAAGAATAAAGAACAGTGGGCAGTGAAAGATGAGTCGAAGGTACAGGGAGTGTCACAGAGCAGTTTCCTGATTTAAACAGTCTTCTCTTAAAATCTGGCCTATCTAACTTAATGTGAGAGTGTATAAAATGAGAAGACAGACTATCATTGCCTAGCAGAAAGTAGAAAGACAAGGGCACACTGGACAAAGAGAATGCAGTATCACATTTTTTTTTAAATTTTATTTATTTATTTGAAAGACAGAGATCACAAGCAGGCAGAGAAGCAGGCAGAGAGAGAGAATGGAGGAAGCAGGCTGTCTGCGGAGCAGAGAGCCCGATGCGGGGCTCGATCCCAGGACCCTGGGATCATGACCTGAGCTGAAGGCAGAGGCTTTAACCCACTGAGCCACCCAGGCACCCCCAGTATCGCATTTTAAATGAGTAAAACAAAACAAAACACCTATTAAAGAGTAATCTAACACCATTGAAGTAGTTTATTAGAAACTGAATATATTAGCTGGCCAGGCGAGAAAACCACTGCATTACTGAAGAGCTAATGTAATGAGTTCTCTGGGTGAAGACTGAAAGGACTAGATGTAAGTTTATGGTAAGGAAATCTTAGATACCTCTTTATTGGTTAAAAAGAAAATGATGTGATCTCTTTGGTGACTGGTAATAATTCTAGTGTCTGGATACCACCAATAAGGTCTAGAAGGAGCTGGATAGTCTTTTGATCATTGTGTCTATTTGTCTACCTTATTTGTCTATGTATCTACCTATGTATGTACACATCCCTGTGTCATGTACCTATATATCTATGTATTTATCATTTATATATCTAAGTATCTATCTTTGCATGTATCCCTCTATGTATCTGTTTGTCTCCCTCTCCTTGATATTAGCAACAATAAGCATGTAGTGAGAAAGTTCATATGCACATTCCCAAAGCTCAGAAAAAAAAAAAAAAACTCATCAAAGTCTAATGTCAGTATATACCATCTCTCAACAGATACTGATATTTGGTACTTATTTTTGGACACTACCATGTATAGGTTGTATTTTGAATACCAAAATTATGAAAAGCTTTTGTGGTCTTCAGAAACATGCCTTTAAGTTATGAGGTGTATATAAAAGACATAATGCTGTACGGACTTTTAATAATTATTTCCCTTTTTTTGGATATAAGTATAACATAAACATTCCCTTTATGTGTCTCTAAAACTCCCTTCTAAATTTGAGAGCCTGTTTCAAATGGAGATGTACCCAGTTGGATCCACTGCATAATAAGCACAGATTCACATAGGTTTCACACTGCTTTCGGGTCTCTTAAGAAGCTTTTGGAATAATCAAGTGGGGGCTGTAGTTATGCATTTGGAGTCTGGCTGGTATACCCCATACATCTCCACTTGAAGTCAGAATCCTATGTAGAGTGTTGCAGCTGTATTGGTAGTTAAGCAAAATGCATATTTCTGTTTAGCAGCATCATTGTGAATCATGGTAAAAGGAAACATTTATCTCTTATAAAACTTCCCGCAGATGCACATCTCCCTGAGCTTTGTGAGTCTGTTTCTAACTCACATGCCAGAGACAGAGCTCATTATTGCTTACTGTAATATTGCTCTCAACACAGGAACTCCATTTCCCATACAAGCTGCCAGAGTATTTATTCTGTTTATTACATTTAAGCAAAGTACAAATAAAATGATTCTGGGGGGAAATGGAACAAACCCTTAAAATAAACTAACCCATGTTTGCTAAGAAACATAATACATGTGATATCCAGTGGAACTATAACCGAGTAGGTAGCCAGTTTTAAAGGGGCAGAGGAAAAGTTTGCAACAAAACTTGAATTAAATTCATCCCAACACTTAACTTGCTGACCTAATCTTTTCTATTTTACTTCCTAAATCAGTGAAAAGCTTTTTGGAGCTGGTGCAAAAATATACAGATAATGTTAGAATACTGAGATCAAATGGTGATTAAATGAACGATCTGGTCATTCTCTGAGTTAAGGCAGAAGTACAAGTGGCTTTGGCCCTGTGACTTACACTAAGTTAGAATGTATGAAAAATGCACAAAGTCCAGAAATTGCTGAACATGATCTTTAGCATTACTTATAAGAATCAAGGGGTCATTATATAAAGGAATATATATACTGTTGAGTCTGTAGACTATCCATCTAGTAACATCACATTGAAATAGACGTGAGAAAGACAAACCGTTGCAGGTGTCTTCTGCCTCCGTAAACAGAGATTATTGTAATCTCTCACTACTTCCTTCCAGAGTGTCCCAGAGGAGAGAATGCTTCGTAAAAAGCAATATGATCATGATAAAAATAAAAATGACACAATAGCACTATCATCTCCTCATGTCTATTCCATGGGGAACTAAAAGTCATGTTTATAAAACAGTATAAGCTGTTATCCATGGATTTACAGTAGGAGCCATAGTAGTATGCTGTCCAATTCAACATGATTTCTTTGTTTGCATACTCAAATAATCATAATTCCATTTTCAGCCAGAAACAACTTTGTTTTTCTGATTATTCCTGACATCTCTTTCCCCCTTTCCCATTCGTACTCTCGTACTTACTTTTGTGTGTCACACTTGCCTCTTTGGTTCCCATCACACATAATAAGTCACTTTATTTTCATTTATTCCAACTCTATCTCCAATCAAATGTCCATAATTTGTTTTGAGGCTATCCATGCCCCCTTCCCTGAAACATTGCTCTTAGCAAAGGGGAAAAAATAAAAAGGAGGAAAAGAAATTCAACAAAGCAAAATAGCCTGAGCATAAAATCCACAAACGGCTTTGTGTGCCATTTTAATATAAGTATCTGAAAGAATTGTGTTTGTTAGCGTGATCCTTATCACACTATTCCCACATGACCTTTGGATGCCAAGCTTTCTGTACATTAAATAAACATGAAATGGCAACATGCTTGTAGAATTTAAATCCTGTTTAGTTTCAGTGGGAAGTTGTTGTTACTCTTGGCTTCATCCAGGTTTTGATAGAGCAAGCAAAGAAATGCAAGGAGACCACCAGCATTCTCTGCCCCTGCTGCAGGCCCAAATAAGGGTGAAAAAAGACAAGTACCTGACCTTTTGATAAACTCTTCAAAAAAAAAAAAAAAATACACAAGGAATAAGTTAGGTTAACTTCCTGTTTTCGATTAACAATGGAAATGAACCTAGAGAAACTTTCAAGTGAAAAGAAGCAGCAGCAGCTATATTTTTCAGTTTTCAGAAAATGTTTATTATAGGGTAAAAAAGCCCACTTTGTGAACGTAGGCAGCCTCTGCCTGTCCATGGCATAGAGGAATTCTCAAGTCAGAGTTGCCCTCTTCTTACAGAAATAATGACCTCTAAAGACTACCTCTCTACACCCTTTAAGCCTTACTCATTTCCTCCCCCACTTCCTCCCAAGGTCAAGAAAGATTAATAGCTCTGGTTTACTTTTAACCAGCTCTTGACATCTTTGCCTAAAACCTAGATGTATCTCCCAAGATTGAGCCATTTTGGCTTATTTGTCAAGCCCAGAATCTGACAATTTACCACGTAGCAGCTTTTTCCCTTGACCGTCACAAAATTGCTTCTTTTTTATTTGGTCTGGATTTGTTTATAACATAGACTCTCTTGAGTACCACCTCTGGGGTATCTGTGTGTGTGTGTTTAAATTACTGTTTTATTTATTTTGCTTAGAAATTGACACAGATTTAAACTAGAGGAAAGAAAAAGACAAAACAAATAGTAACATTTGATTCTAAGCAAATTGCCACTTGAGGTGGCAGGCATTGCTAGATAACCACACTTATCTGGAGACAAAGGCTACATGTAAATCTAATACGTTCTAAATGAAGGGTGAATAGCCTATCTTGGGCCACTGGAGACTTTTGCATCTTTCTGTCCGGAAGAGGCATGAAGTTAAAATTGGAGCCAAGAACTGGGACAGCTTTTAAGATACTTAATGTCCAGGTCTGCAGTTTTTAAACTTCTCTCTATCATCAGCAACTCAGGAATTATCTGGGGAACTATTGAGCTAGGACTGAGTTGGGATGCTGATGAATATTTTTGGAGGGGAGTGGCATAAGGTCAATGAGTACTAGAAGGCACTGTGAAGTGCTCTCTGGGCAGACAAGAAAATAATTAAGGGACTCTTAATTTTCAGTTTAATCATGTAGATTCTCTAAGCCTCAACTTCCTCCTTACACAATAATCTGCTCATTCTCTTGTGAAGACTAAAAGAGAAAACATACGTAAACTTAGCTAGATCAGAATTCTAGTTAGAGTTAAGAGGCAGAGAAAGTTAAGTGGCTGAAAATCTTATCAATCAAATAGAAACTGGATATCTTATTGTAGTTACTATTTTATTACACTGTGTTAATCATAGCACTAGACATCTTATATTCACTGTCATATGTTCACCGATCAACTTAGAAGGCAATTACCTAATGTCCTCATTTTATATAGGAGGACGCTAAACTCAAGGAAAGATAAGTGACGGGTAGAAGACTCAGGTCGCGAATTTTTGGCATTGAAGTAATTCAGCCTCAGGTTGTTATAACTGTAAGAAATTTCAGTGAGTTTTACAATAATGTAAGAAATTTTTGTGAGTTTGTTCTCTCTCCTCCCTCATGCTGTATTAATCTAGAGTCCATCTCTAACAACTGAATGAATGGAGAAGAAGCAAGGCGAATGTGAGGCGTCTGTTACAAAGGAGTCCCAGTACCTGGTATGTTATCTGGGTTTGTGTTATGGATCAATTCCAGATTCACAGTTCAATTTGAATAAATATTTGAGTGAAGTCTATGTGTAGAGTCAATTATTAGCTGTTAGTACTCAGCATATCTTTTTTTTTTTTTTTTTTTTTTGGTAACAATTAAAACCTTCAGTTTTAGTGATAGGAGCCCAGTGTCTTTCACTTACTAGTTATCTGACCCTGGATAACTTTGTTTCTTATACCAATAAAAGATACAAAATGAAAGCAATGATATTACCTACTTTATAGGATATTTGTAAAATCTGACAATAAAATATATACAAAGTACTTATCATTGTACCTGATACAGTATGGTAAAGTTAATGCATGCCAATCGTTATATTATTGTAATTTTCGTTATGTAACAAATTATTTTCTTTTAAAAAGCTTTACTCTGGTATTTTTTATATACAAAAATCCTGGATATGTTTAATATATTTAACTTAATGAATTTGGAGATATGCATACATCTATGAAAGAAAGTCACTACAACCAAGGTTATATGTATCCATCATGTCAAAAATGTTCCCTCTGCTCCCCACTTTGTATGTATATGTTAAGGACACTTAATGTGAGATCAACCCTCTTAACAAATTCTTAGTGCTATATAATACCAAATTGTTAACTATAAGCATGATGTTGTAAAACAAATGTCTAGAACACACTCATCCTTTATAAGTAAAACTTTCTACCAGTTGAACAACTACTGATTACTCCGTCTCCTGCTCTCTGACAATCATCATTCTGCTCTGGGTTTCTATTAGTCTGACTACTTCAGATAGCTCACATAGGTGGAATCATGCAGTATTTGTCCTTCTGTGACTGGCTTATTTCGCTTAGCACAATGTCCTCCAGGTATATCTATGTGGTTGCATTCATCAAGGCAAAATTCTTCAATAGACAATTCTCCAAGGAAGACATACCATGAAAAGGTGCATGAGAAACAGATACATGAAAAGGTGCTCAGCATCATTAATCATCAGGGAAATGCTAATCAAAACCACAATGAAATATCACCTTAATCTGTTAGAGTGGCTATTATCAAGAACAAAAGATAACAAGTGTTGCAAGTATGTGGAGAAATTGGAACCCTCTACACTGTTGATGGGAATGTGAAATGTTACAGCAATCCATGGGAAGCAAGGAAGTATTTTCCACAAAAATTAAGTATACCATATGATCCAGGAATATCACTTCTTTCAATAGAATTGAAAGCAGGGTCTCTAAGAGATGTCTATACTCTAAAGTCCATTGCACCATTGTCCATAATAGTCAAGGTACAGGAACAACCTCAATGCCATTTACAGTGGGTTAAAAAAAAAAAAAAAAGTGGTATATATACAATGGAATATTATCCAGCCCTTAAAAAAGAAGGAAATCCAAATGATTTTATTGTGTTGGATGGGAAGGGAATTGGAAGGGGGTTTCCATCTCTCCTCTGGACTGTTAGGAGATCTTGTGTTAATTCTGTGTATTTCTCCTTTGGCAACTGTAAGGGTTAGGGTATTTTGCCTTTTATATCACCAACATCTGCTTCAATATCCTAGTCTTAGCTTTCATTTGGGAATTTTGAGTTAGTCAAATTTGGGAATTGGGTCAAAAAACTTGAGTGGAGCTTTAGGCTGAATAAGTAGTTTCTCTCTCTGATGCTATTTTGATTCTGATGCCCACTGCTTTCTTGCTTTCTTTGGTCCAAGATAAAGTAACTTTAAAATATGGGTTGAAGTGGGAAAAAAGGAGAAATCTAGATCACTGTTGCTTCAAATGCAACCACTCTTATCACAGGTCTAAGCCTTTTGAAACTTAAAAGAATGGTCTATAAATAAGATTGAGAAAGACCAACCTGGTCAAACACTCTTATTTAGTTCATGTTTTAAAAGTTGATTAGGAATCAATAAAAAAGACTTAGTGTGGTTTTCCTGCTAAGGTGAGAAGGTGGAAGGGAGGAGAAGAGAGATGGAACTAAATGAAAGAAATATTTTCTTTTTTTTTTTTTACTTAATTCCCTTATTTCCTAAATGGGAATAGGTAGTGAAATTATCTGGAAAGAAAGAGGTTAAAATATGTTAAACATTTTCATAAATTAAAAAAAATCAACAATTAAGATTATACTCTATTGTTTATTTTTTGTTTTCACCAACAACATACAATCTTTAGCATATTGTATAGGATTAAAACAATTGAGGCTATACTCACTGAAAATCTGTATCTGTTTTTTTCTTTGTTTCTGTGTTTATTTCTAAAGTGGCAGTAATATTTAAGGCAACTTATAAAGTTTTGAATCTTAAATTGTAAGTTCTAATAACTGAAACTTTTGGCCATTTAGTACCAATAGAATATATTTTATAATTACACCTGGGTTTTGGTAATGACCAGCTAATTCTTTATGTATCCTACATATTTCCTGAAACATGAAGAAATAAGGAACACAGCTTGTGGCAAAATGCTTTCTTGCTGCATTGCTATTCTTCAAAGATCAGTGAGATGCATGTCATTCACACACATACATGCATACACATTCACAGATAATAAGCCCATAAAACATCACCAAATCAAAAGAAGCAAAATGAAGTGACATTTAGGCTGTGAAGTCTTAATTTAGGCACCACAATGATTAGAGTGTTTTAATATCATAATAACTGATAAATAGACTATGTGTCAGACATTTCATTCCTTTTTAATCAAAACTCCTAGTCTGCTAAATTAATCACCCCCTTGGGGTACAGTAGCAGATTTCCAATTTAGTCATAGAACATTAATAATGAAAAGTTCTGGGGCACATTCCTTTATTTATGTTCTTCTTTTTATTTAATTATCAAGGCGGTTTAAAGAGACAAAGCAAGAAGGGGGAAGTTACCTTGACAGTTGCAAGTGATACAGATAAATTCAGGGTGATTCAAATTATACACTTTAAGCACTGAAAGAACAAGGTGGTCTCCGGCACTTAAATCCTCCTCCAGATTAGAGACCTTTCAGTTATGTTTCTGTTGTATGCTTAGCCAAGGTCTGCCTGGATACTTTCAATTCAATTCCATGGACATTTACTATCCATCTCTTAAGCATCAAGCACTGGAAAAGCACTGAAAGGCACAAATAAATGAGCAAAAGATTTAGTAAACAATTTAGGGGGGGAGGGTTATTTATAAAAATTAATTATGAAAAAATGAATAAAAGTAATAAATTGAGCAGACACTTATTACTTACCTTAAAACATATGAGAAAAGACACTAAGTCCTTTTAGAGAAATAAATAAAATCCCAAAGGCAAGCAAAATGTTATCAAAGTCCCAGAAATTATGGGAAACCCTGAAAAAGAAAGTAACTGATAAAGAATGGAGAAGGATCCTATAGCCCAAAACCTATGTGGAGCAATTCTGTGTTCAAAGAATGAAATGGTAGAAAGAGGATCAGGGAAAGGACCTGTGGCCACTTTAAGACATCTAATAAAGGATTAATTGGGGGCAACTGAGTGGAATGTCTCATACAATGTTGCCTCCTCTTGAAGAACATTAGGTAGCAGAAACATTTGCCCAAAAGGTGGAACGGTAACCAAAATAAAATATGGCTAACATGAAAGATGCGCACTGCAAACACCATGGGAAGCTGGACAGCCACATATCCTACCCAGACTTTGTCCCTCCCTCTCTCTTACCTTTTAAGATGGAAAATACACCTCCTTTAGGCATATGGGAAATGTACATACAATTTCCCACATAGACACACAAATAACCAGATATTTAGGGAAAGCAATCAAAATTAACAAGTAATCAAAATCAACAAGCAGCACCAGATTCTTCATGAGAAATCCAATATGGTGGGAACAAAGAAACAATAATAGTAGAAGAAAGAAATTCATGCAGGTGTAATTAATAGACTTGTAAGGATGACAAAGAATGCTGGGTCTATGATCCAAAACCAAATTTGTATTTGAAAAGAAAAACAATTTGAGTTCTTAGAAAAGAAATAAATATTTTATATAATAAATAAACAAATTTTAATAGCAGAATGAAAAAAGCCAGAGTGAATTTTTAAAGCTGTATTTCTGATTATTCCTCCCCTCCTCAATACAATAAAAGAAAATTAATAACACATGAGAGAATCAGGTCCAGAAGAACTATATAAACTTTATTCAAATATAATTATACATGATATTTATAATAAATATAAAAAGGTTAATAAATATATTTGCATTTACACATTTGGAAGCTGGTCAATCCAATGAAACTATATAAATCTACTTTTTCTACCTATGATGCTGTTGGTTACAGTCAGTGGAACAGGCAGTTGGTAGGAAAAGAAAGATGCTAAGGATGCCTGGGTGACTCGGTCAGTTAAGCATCTGCCTTCAGCTTATGTCATGATCCCAGAGCCCTAGGATTGAACCCTGCATTGGGCTCCCTACTCAGTGGAAAATCTGCTTGGGTGCACTCACTCTCTCTCTCTCTTTCCTTCTCTCACAAATAAATAAAAATATTTAAAAACAGAAAAAAAAGTGAGTTGGAAGAAAAAATGCATTAATTAGAAACTGAAAGAACAAGCTAGAATCTATAAGGTTGGATTAGAACTCATGTTCGTCACTTAACTGACTTTCAGTGTTCGATTTCTTTTCTTTTCTTTTTTTTTTAAATATTTTATTTATTTGTTTTACAGAGATCACAAGTAGTCAGAGAGGCAGGCAGAGAGAGAGAGGGGGAAGCAGGCTCCCTGCTGAGCAGAGAGCCCGATGTAGGCCTTGATCCCAGGATCCTGAGATCATGACCTGAGCCGAAGGCAGAGGTTTAACCACGGAGCCACCCAGGTGCCCCCAGTGTTCAATTTCTTTACTGTAAGTGATTTGAAGGATATGGGGCACCCTTCCTCACAGAGCTAAACATGAACCTAGCCCAGAATTTGGAGAGTTGACAGAGGAGATCTGGAGAAGATTTGGAGAAGCTGCAGGCCTGGCTGCTGTCCATAGATAAGCAACAGTATGCATGATGTGCATCAGGGCCTGAGGTCTGTGCTGACCTTCCGGCATAGACAGAATATAGCTGTTACCTCTCTTAAACCTCTCATGTAAAAGGTCTCATCTGGCCACACTTACCTGGGACTACACAGGAAAGGGAACAGGTCCACCAGTCTGAGAATTAATCGGGTGCAACCGACCTATCAGAGCGATGTCACTTGGATAGAGAGCAAAGAAAACTTATGATGTTGATATACTTAGATATTATATTTGAAATCTCTTTATCTCTTTCACATATGGTGTATTAATCAGTGTCACAATCCTGTTTTACAGGATTCAAATTGTATCTAAATTATTCTTATTATTATTGATTTTGTTATTGTTATTATTATTATATAACACAGTTCCATACCAGCTATTTTTTTCCCCCAAACCACACAGACTTTTATTAAACATTTTTAACTACTTGGATCAAGTCATCAAAAAATCAAGTTCTTTCTCTTAGAATTCTGTGACTGATTTATATTTTGAATTTATTACATCCAAAGACAGAAGATGGAGCACATTTAGAAATAGTTCATAGATCCTTTAATTCAGAATCTTTGTATGTTTACAGTCCGATCTAGTTTCCTATCCTTTGTGTAGTATGATAATTTTTATAAAACATTTTTTATAAAACTGTGATCTAGCTCTAGCATACGTATTCATATTGAACCCATGCCAGGCTAAAAGGTTGACTTAAATGAATTCAATCTCATCAGTAAGTTTTGGTAAAAAAACAACAACAAAAAAACCCCCAAAAAACCCGACAACCATTTATTAATCTATTGATTTATATTCTCTGAAACTCATCTTTGCCCCCTTTTGGAGATGTTTGTTTGTTTCTTTATTTTTATCTAAAGATAACTTCTATCTTCTGACCAGGTCTCCTCGTTCCTTTTTCTACATGTGTATATAATTATTTTAGTCCTGGAGACAAAAACATTTAGAAGAATGAGTATTGCCTGTCTGTTGTTTTTTTTTTTTTCCCCAAAAAATAACTGTCTTTTTTTTTTTTTTAATAACAAATTGTAGCCCTAATAAACTGGTTTTATCATTGAATCACAGACATTAGTGTAAAAGACACTGAGAAAGAGTACAAGAATTTAAAGAGTCCTATATAATAAACCAGCAAAAAGATATTGTGAAAGAATATCTTCTTCAGTTTGACAATTACAAAACAGAAAGTAGAATCAAGGAAGAGATTTTACGTGGACCACTTGGGTATTAAAAGAGGAAATAATGTAATTTGTAGCATGACAATTAAAAGATTACAGGCTATGATGTTGTTGAGATCATATTCTTGGCCCCAATTCCAGTATGTGTTAGTTTTAGAACAATGAATAATTTTCTAATTCTTGATTTCTCCCATATGTAAGAAGGTAACAGTAATTAATTAGGTAACAGTAATTAATTAATTAATTAGAAATATTAGAAATAGATAATAATTGCTTAAAAATATAGAATAATATCTTCTTTTTTAAATTTTGAGGTTTTTAAATTTCAATTTCAGTAGAGTTAATCTACAGTGCAATATTAGTTTCAGGTGTACAATATAGTAATTAAACAATTATATACGTTACTCAGTGATCGTCATGATGTGTACTCTTTAAGTTTTAACTGCTGCAATAGTGTCACAGTCAATAAAATATCTTAGTTTTTGTTTATTTATGCTTAGATTTGCTCTTGCTCTTCCTGGTAACAATATCAGGTACTCCTAATAACTGTGACTGGGTTAAATTCCTGGGGCAGATGAATCATAAATGCTTAAGCAATTAATTAAAGGCAACATGTTATTTAGTCTATTTACTTGTATCAATTTACTTGAATCCTCCACTCCAAGCACTTAACCACTTAAAATTAAATATTCATGGAATGCACAAAACCAAAATTTTAATAAAATAGGATGCATTAACTCCTAATATGCTAGGTCCCATATTTCCCCCCAGGACTAACCAAGGGTATTCTTAGAGTCTTAACCTTCCCCCACTCAGGATTGTTGTGACTGAAGACAGATGCCATTTAAGTGACACTTTTTGACTTTGATTACACTGCTCTGGGTCTCTGACATCTTTACTATTAAAAGTATATATCAGGTAGGTTGTGTTCTAGTTGGAGAATATCTGGCTAACGATGGCCCTGTCGTACCAGAATCTGGTGGTGACTGTATTGTAGTTTAAAAGCATCAGGGTGCTAAGTTGGCTTGTCTCCCCACTTTAACAAGATAGCCTCATATGGTGGCAACCTCTTTTTACTTGTTTCTGTCAGAGAGAAAAATCTTGCCAAGACACACCAAGTATGCTGGTCACAGAGACAATTTGGACTTCGGGGTTATCATTCTAGAGAGGTGTGCCATATCTAGCAGTCTCACACCTGGATGAAGCCTCAGCAATTTTATTGTGACTCTTCTGCCTGTTCCTTTCAAACAGAACAAAAATTGTTACCTTCTGGTCCATCTCTTTTATGGCTGTTTAAACAAACAACTAACAACACTGGTTACATAATAGCTGGCTTATTTAGTCCTAAATCCCTTCAAAGAAGCAAAGGACTTTGTTATTGCTAGTTTGCTTTATGTTATGTAAAATAACAAAGACTCAAATACTCATGAATTAAAAAGTTGGGATGACCAAGTAGTGCTGAAAAATAAAAAAGTGTTTACTCAAATATATGTCTATTTTAGAAAAAAAATATACTAAATATCAAAAACAGAATATTTAGCAGTTTTTTCTAAGAAGAAAAAACATAACTATAATTTTGTAAACATTCATGGCATTTCAATTATTCCAATTATTCCAATTAAATGGGAGATTATCTTCATCTCCCATTTCTTGAAAACCTAGCTATATATGAATATGTGATTATAATAAATATTAAGATAACCAGTTAGGATCTCTTAGTCTCCCTGTGATAGATTATTATGGATGCTTTTTGTTAACATATTAGGAAAAGAAGCAAAATACAATAGCATTTCTTTTGTATTCAGATATGATTATATACTCCCAAAATAAAAATATGAATTTATGAAACTGTTAAAACTTATAAGATATATTTTGGTCGAATAGCTATATATAAGGGAATATATAAATCTCAAAACAGCTTTTGATAAAAAATTATTTACAAAGGCATCAACAACTAAAAACTGCTAGAAAGTAATTTTGTAAGTTTTGAACAAGATCTCTTTCTGAAAAACTATAAAACTTTACTGAATAACAAAAAAAATTATCTTTTAAAGGAAAAAGCAGTAATGACACTGAATGCATTAGAGGGTTCAATATTTCCATTATATTACTTCATCCCCCCAAAATAAAAATTTCCAATAAAAATTTCATAACTCTTTACTTTGATTTAATTTCAAACTTTAGAAAAGTTGCAAGAAAATTACATAGTACTTTTATAAGCCATTTCTCACAGATTCAATAATTTTGAAAATTTTGCTACATTTGATTTATTTGATTACACCCAGTGTTCATTACGTCAAGTACGATCCTTAATGTCCATCACCCAATTACCCCATCCATCACCCCCATCCTCTCCAGTGACTCTCAGTTTGTTCCTTATAGTTAAGAGTCTTTTATGGTTTGCCTCTCTCTCTGTTTTTATCTTTTTTTCCTTCTTTTTCCCTATGTTCATCAGTTTTGTTTCTTAAATTCCACATATGAGTGAAATCATATGGCATTTGTCTTTCTCTAACTGACTTATTTCACTTAGCTACACTCTCTTTCCATCTACATTGTTTGAAATGGCAAGGTTTCGTTCTTTTTTATGGTTGAGTAATATTTCTCTGTGTGTGTATGTGTGTGTACATCTTTTTTACCCATTCATCTGTCAATGGACATCTAGGCTCTTTCCATATTTTGACTATTGTGGATTTTGCTGCTGTACACATTAGGGTGCATGTGCTCGTTTGAATTACTGTTTGTATTCTTTGGATAAAATCCTACTAGTGCAGTTGTTGGATCATGGAATAGTTTTATTTTAACTTTTTGAGGAACCTCTGTACTGTTTTTCAGAGTGGCTACACCAGCTTTCATTCCCAACAGTGCAAAAGAGTTCTCCTTTTTCCACATCCTTGCCAACATCTGTTATTTCCTGAGTTGTTAAGTGTAGCCATTCTGACTGTTGTGAGGTAGTATCTCACTGTGGTTTTGATTTGTATTTCCCAGATGATGAGTGATGTTGAGTATTTGTTCATGTGTCTGTTGGCTATCAGTGTATCTCCTTGGTGAAATGTCTGTTCATGTCTTCTGTCCATTTCTTGACTGTATTTTTTATTTGTTGGGTATTGAGCTTAATATTTTTTATAGATTTTGAATATGAACCTTTTATCTGATATGTCATTTGCAAATATTTTCTCCCATTCTGTGGGTTGTCTTTTAGTTTTTTTGATTGTTTCTTTTGCTGTGCAAAAGTTTTTTATCCTTGTGAAGTCCCAATAGTTCATTTTTGTTTTTGTTTCTCTTACCTTTAGAGATGTGTCTAGCAAGGAGTTGCTGCATCCAAGGTCAAAGAGGTTGCTGCCTGTGTTCTCTTGATTTTGATAGTTTCTAATCTCACATTTAAGTCTTCCAGATATTTGTAAGGACCATTAACTATGTCAGAGTAAGTTGTAAATATGATGCTTTTTATCCTAATTATTACAGTATATATGTCCCAAGGACAATAGCATTCTTTGACATAATCACAATATAATTTTTTAAAGTCCAAATATAGCTTTGCATTTCTTTTCCAGGTTACTTAAATATCCTTTAATCCAGAACACTTCTTGGGTCTGTCTTTGTCCCTCATGGTTTTAATCTTCAGAGTATACAACTGCTATTTTATAGAAATTTTCTCAATATTTCCTCAGGTTTAGATTGTCCATACAATCTAAACACCATACAAGTGATGTTTTATATTTTCAACACATAATATAGGGAGATACATGCTGTTAATTTTCCTAAAATTGATGATGTTACTGATCACTTGTTTAAGGTGGTGCCTTTAGGGGTGTCTGTGTGCCTCAGTTGTTAAGTGTGAGCCTTGGCTCAGGTCATGATCCCAGAGTCCTGGTACTGAGTTCTGCATCAGGCTCCCTGCTCAGTGTGAAACCTGCCTCTCCCTCTCCTACTCCCCCTGCTTGTGTTCCCTCTCTCACTGTGTTTCTCTCTGTCAAATAAGTAAATAAAATCTTTAACAACAACAACAACAAAATAATAAGATGGTGCCTTAGGTTGCTCCACTTTGTAAAGATACTACTTTCTTCTTTGCAGTTTGGTGGAGAAATATTTTGAGACTATGTAAACAACATGTTCTTCATCAACTCTTACTTACTAGTTTCAGTATCTGTTGATTATTCCTGCTGAAGTCAATTATAACTCTGATGATGGACAAATGGTAATTAATTAACTATATCTTGGTTCTATTTGCTGGAAGTCTGTAAAGTAATGCTTTTCCCTTTTTTACCATTAATTAAACATATTTATTTTATTATGCATTAATATAATCTTACTCAATAAGTTATAATGCATTACTGTGAATATTTACTCTGATGTTCAAATGATTTTGTCAGTAGGAGTCTTTTTATATATGTTCCTACAAGTCCTTCAACACTTAATATTTATTGCCCAGCCTTGGAATCATTCTCCACAGAACCCTGGTTCTTTTCAGTGAAGACTAATATTAAAATACCAGCTTCTAGGCACAAGAGATGCTCATTGATATGGAGGTGTCATTGTTTCTATATCGTTTCAGAGAGGCAGAAAAAACAACTAGGAAAATGTATGGTGCATATATGTGTATTTACATATACCTAATTCTATATCTATTTTTTTAGTTTATGCTGATTCATCAATTCTAATCTAATACCATAGGGTTTATTATAGCCCTTCCTTTTATTTGTAACACTCTTCTCCAAAAATGAGACACCTGGATCCTATTATATTACATTAAATATATTTACTTATTGTGTTATTCCTGAATACACAGAATGTAAACTCAGAATCCCTAATTCAACCCATTTCAGATAATAGCCTGCTAAACCCAGTAACTAAAATGTCATAATTGTAAGTTGTTTTTATTATTAGTTTGAGAGTATGTTATAAAAATACCATGTTTAAAATATATTATAGATTAGTCCTTTTTTTAAAAAAAAATTTCTTTTCAGTGTACCAGTATTCATTGTTTATGCAGCACACCCAGTGTTCCATAAAATGCATGCCCTCCATAATACCCACCACCAGGCTCACCCAACCTCCCACCCGCTGCCCCTTCAAAACCCTCAGATTGTTTTTCAGAGTCCATAGTCTCTCATGGCTAGTCTCCCTCTCTAATTTCCCACAACTCCCTTCTCCTCTCCATCTCCCCATGTCCTCTATGTTATTTCTTATGCTCCACAAATAAGTGAAACCTTATGAGAATTGACTCTCTCTGCTTGACTTACTTCACTCAGCATAATCTCTTCCAGTCCCGACCATGTTGCTACAAAAGTTGGGTATTCGTTTTTTCTGATGGAGGCATAGTACTCCATAGTGTATATGGACCACATCTTCCTTATCCATTCATCCATTGAAGGGCATCTTGGTTCTATCCACAGTTTGGCGACTGTGGCCATTGCTGCTGTGAACATTGGGGTACAGATGGCCTTTCTTTTCACTACATCTGTATCTTTGGGGTAAATACTAGTAATGCAATTGCAGGGTCATAGGGAACCTCTATTTTTAATTTCTTAAGGAATCTCCACCTTGTTTTCCAAAGTGGCTGCACCAATGTACATTCCCACTAATAGTATAAGAGGGCTCCCCTTTCTCCACACCCTCTCCAACACATGTTGCTTACTGTCTTGTTAATTTTGGCCATTGTAACTGGTGTAAGGTGGTATCTCAATGTGGTTTTGATTTGAATCTCCCTGATGGCTAATGATGTTCAACATTTTTTCATGTGTCTGTTAGCCATTTGCATGTCTTCTTTAGAGAAGTGTCTATTCATGTCTTCTGCCCACTTTTTGACATGATTATCTGTTTTGTGTGTGTTGAGTTTGAGGAGTTCTTTAAAGATCTTGGATATCAGCCCTTTTTTTGTAGTGTCATTTGTGAATATCTTCTCCCATTCCGTGGGTTGCCTCTTTGTTTTGTCGACTGTTTCCTTTGCTGTACAGGAGCTTTTAATCTTCATGAAATCCCAAAAGTTCATTTTTGCTTTTGTTTCCTTTGCCTTTGGAGATATATCTTGAAAGAAGTTGCTGTGGCCGATATCGAAGAGGTTACTGCCTATGTTCTCTAGGATTTTGATTGATTCCTTTCTCACATTGAAGGTTTTTTTTTTTATATATATTTCGAGTTTACCTTTGTGTATGGTGTAAGAGAATGGTTGAATTTCATTCTTCTACATGTAACTGTCCAATTTTGCCAGCAGCATTTATTGAATAGACTGTCTTCTTCCCACTGTATATTTTTTCCTGCTTTGTCGAAGATTACTTGACCATAGAGTTGAGGGTCCATATCTGGGTCCTCTACTGTTTCACTGGTCTATGTGTCTGTTTTTATGCCAGTACCATGCTGTCTTGGTGATCATAGCTTTGTAGTAAAGGTTGAAAGCTGGCAACATGATGCCTCCAGTTTTGTTTTTCTTTTTCAACATTTCCTTAATAATGTGGGGTCTTTTCTGTTTCCATACAAATTTTAGGATTGTTTTTTCCAGTTCTTTGAAAAATACCAGTGGAATTCTGATCAGGATGGCATTAAAAGTATAGATTGCTCTAGGCAATATAGACATTTTAACAATGTTTATTCTTCCGATCCAAGATCATGGAATCATCTTCCATCTTTTTGTGTCTTCTTCAATTTCTTTCATAAGTGTTCTGTTGTTCCTCGAGTAGAGATCCTTTACCTCTTTGGTTAGGTTTATTCCCAAGTATCTTATGGTTCTTGGTTCTATAGTAAATGGAATAGATTCTCTAATTTCCCTTTCTGTATTTTTATTGTTAGTGTGTAAGAAAGCAACTGATTTCTGTACATTAAAACTGTACATTGCAACACTACTGAATTGACAAAAAACTGCTCCCCCAAATTACTAGAACTCATACAGCAATTCAGTAGTGTGGCAGGCTATTTTTTTTATTTAATTTTTCTTCTTTCCTTTTTCAACCAAAATCTTATCAATTTCTTTTTAAAAATCTTTTTTAATTTTCATTTTTGTATTCATATTCTATCAATTCATTGTATTTAACCTTATTTTTTGTGTATATATCTATAGATAGATAGATATATAGATATAACTTTTTATTTCTTTGAAGTTTTGGGATACAGTTTTTTCTAACACAGCAAAATATACCCTAAATCTAGTGTATAGTCTCCTATCTGATCATATTCTCCCTCTCCCTCTCTGTTGCTTTCTCTCTCTCTCTCTCTCTCTCTTTTTTTTTTTTTTGTCTTTAAATTTTTCTTCTTTATTTCTTCCACCAACTTCCTTTGAATTCCTTTTTTTAAAATCTTTTTAAATTTTCATCTTTACAGTGATATTCTATCCCTTTATCATAGTTACCCTTATTTTTGTGTGTGTGTATATATATATATATATATATATATATATATATATATATATGATTTTCTTTCTTTAAAATTTTAGGAGGCCGTTTCTTCTATTAGACCAAAATACACCCAAAATCTAGTGTTTGGCTCTGTTCTGTTCAGCGGTCTAATCAAATTCTTTTTTTTCCCCTTTCCCCCCAGTTATGAGTCTCTTCTGATTTATTTATTGCATATTTTTCTGGGATTGTTGTTACCCTTTTAGCATTTGTTTTGTCTATTCTTCTCTGAACAAAATGACAGAGCAGAAAAACTCACCTCAAAAACAAAACAAAAACAAAAACAAAAAACAAGAGAACAAGAGTCAGTATCAATGGCCAGGGACCTAATCAGTACAGAAATTTTAGTAAGATGTCAGAACTAGAGTTTAGAATGATAATTATAAAGTTATTAGCTGGGTTTGAAAAAAGCATAGAAGATACTGAAGAATCCATTTCTGGAGAAATAAAAGCCAAGTCAAAATTAAAAAAAAAAAAAGTATTAATGAGGTGTAATAAAAATGGAGGCTTTAACTGCTAGGATAAATGAGGCAGAAGAAAGAATTAGTGATATAGATGACCAAGTGATGGAAAATAAAGAAGTCGAGAAAAGGTTAAACAACTACAGGGCAACTGGTTGGCTCCATTGTTAAGTGTCTTCCTTTGGCTCAGATCATGATCCTGGATCCTGGGATCAAGGCCCACATCAGGAACCCTGCTTAGTGGGGAGTTCGTTCTCCCTCTCCTTGTGTTCCCTTACTCTCTCTCACTTTGTTAAATAAATAAATAAAATTTTAAAGAAAAAAAAAACAACTACTGGATCATGAGAGGAGAATTTGAGAGATAAATGAAACCATAATGTAACAATATTAAAATAATTGAGATCATAGAAGAAGAAAGAGAGAAAGGGAAAGAAGGCATATTGGAGAAATTATAGTGGAGAACTTCCCTAATCTTTGGAAGCAGGAGGCATAAAGAATGTCTCCTCAAGATCAATAAAAATAGGTCAACACCGTGACATCTAATAGTAAAAATTACAAATCTCAAAGACAAAGAGAAAATCCTGAAGGAAGCAGGGCGCAAGAGGTCTGTAAGCTACAATGTTAGAAACATCCCAAATGCACAATCTAAACCTGTAGCTAAAGAGGCTGGAGAAAGAACAGCAAAGAAAGCCTAACTCAGCAGGAGAAGAGAAATAATAAAGATCAGAGCAGAAATCAATGCAACAGTAAAAAGGAATAGAAGAGATCAATGAAATTCGGAATTAGTACTTTGAAAGAATAAGATTGATAAACCCTGGCCAGACTTTCAAGAAAGAAAAAAAAAAAAAAAAGAGCAAAATAAAATCATGAATGAAAGAGGAGAGATCATAACCAATACCACAGATACAAACAATTATAAGAACTATTATCAACAACAATATGCCAACAAATTAGGCAATCTGGAAGAAATGGGTGCATTCCTAGAGACATATAAACTGCCAAAACTAAACCAGGAAGAAATAGAAAACTGAACAGACCCATAACAAACAAGAAAATTGAAACCATAATTGAAAATCTCCCAACAAAGAAAAATCCAGGGCTGGATGGCTTCCCAGGGGAATTCTACCAAACATTTATAGAAGAATTAATACCTATTCTTCTGAAACTAGCCCCAAAAATAGAAATGGAAGGAAAACTTCCAAGTTCATTTTATGAGGCCAGCATTTCCTTGATCCCAAAACCAGACAAAAACCTCATCAAAAGAGAATTATAGACCAATATCCCTGATGATCATGGATGCAAAAATTCTCACTGTATACCAACCAATAGGGTCCAAGAGTAAATTAAAAAGATTATTCATCATGACCAAGTGGGATTTATTCCTGGGCTGCAGGGTTGATTCAGCACATGCAAACCAATCAATGTGATACACTTCGTGAATAAAAGAAAGAACAAAAACCATTTGATACTCTCAATAGATGTAGAAGAAGCATCTGACAAAGTACAAAACCCTTCTTGATTAAAACTCTTCACAGGACAGAGGGTACATATTTTAATATCATTAGAGCCATCTACGAAAAACCCACAGCAGTTATCATTGTCATGGGGAAAAACTGAGGGCTTTTCCCCTAAGGTCAGGAGCATGGCAGGGATATCCACTCTCACCATTGCTATTCAACATGGTACCTGAAGTCCTAGCCTCACCATTCAGAAAGCAAAAAGAAATAAAAGGTATCCAAACTGGCAAAGAAGAGGTCAAACTCTCATTCTTTGCAGTTGATATGACACTTTTTGGGGAAAACCCAAAAGACTCCACCCCAAAATTGTTGGCACTCATACAGGAATTCAGTAAATTGTCAGGATATAAAATCAATGCACAGAAATCAGTTGCATTTCTATACACCAACAGTGAGACAGGAGAAAGAGAAATTAAGGAGTCAATCTCATTTACAACAGCATCTAAAAAAACACAAGATAACTAGGAATAAACCTAACTAAAGTGGCAAATGATCTGTACTCTGAAAACTATAGAACACTCATGAGAGAAATTGAGGAAGACACAAAGAAATGAAAAATGTTCCATGCTCATGGATTGGAAGAACAAATATTGTTAAAATATCTATTGTACCTAAAGAAATCTACACATTTAATGCAATCCCTATCAAAATACTATCAAGTTTTTTTCAGGGAAATTGAAAAAATAATCCTAAAATTTGAATGGAACCAGAAAAGACCCTGAATAGACAGCAGAATTAAAATAAAATAAAATAAAATAAAATAAAATAAAATAAAAAGAAAAGAAAAGAAAAGCAAAGAAAAGCTGGTAGCATAACAATTCCAGACTTCAAGTTGTATTATAAAGAGGTAATCAAGAAAGTATAGTACTGGCACAAAAACAGACACATAGATCAGTGGAACAGAATGGAAAATCCAGAAATGTACCCTTAACTCAATGGTCAACTAATCTTTGACAAAGCAGGAAAAAATATTAAATTAAAAAAAGACAATCTCTTCAACAAATGGTGTTGGGAATATTGGACAGTCACATGCAGAAGAATGGAAGTGGACCATTTCCTACCACACACAAAAATAGACTCAAAATGGATGAAAGTCCTAAATGTGAGACAGGAATCCATCAAAATCCTTGAGGAGAACATAGGCAGCAATCTCTTCAACCTCAGCTGCAGCAGCTTTTTCCTAGAAACATTGCCAAAGGCAAGGGAAGCAAGGGTAAAAATGAACTATTGGGACTACATCAAGATCAAAAGCTTTTGCACACTAAAGGAATAGTCAAGAAAATCAAAAGATAACTGACAGAATGGGACAAGATATTTGCAAATGACATATTAGATAAAGGGCTAGTATTAAAAATCTATAAAGAACTTAACAACTCAAAAAAAAAAAAAAAAAAAGAAGAAGAAGAAGAAGAAGAACTTAACTCAGCACCCAAAGAGAAAAATAAGTCAATCAAGAAATGGGCAGAAGGCACAAAGAGACTTTTCTGCAAAGAAGACATGCAAATGGCCAACTGACACATGAAAAAGTACTCAACATCACTCAGCATCAGGGAAATACAAATCAAAACCACTATGAGATAACTCCTCACACCAGTCGGATTGGCTCAAATTAACATATCAGGTAACAACAGACATTGGCAAGGATGCAGAGAAAGGGAAACCCTCCTGTACTGCTGGTGGGAATGCAAACTGGTATAGCCACAATGGAAAACCACACATTGTATGGATGTTTCTCAAAAAGTTGAAACAGAGCTATCCTATGACCCAGCAATTGCAAAAAACTGGATATTTACCCCAAAGTGACAAACGTGGTGATCTGAAGAGGCATGTGCTCTCCAATATTTATAGCAGCAATGTCCACAATAATCAAACTGTGGAGAGAGCCTAGATGTCCATTGACAGATGAATGGATAAAGAAGGGGATATATAGTGGAATATTATGCACCTATCAAAAATGAAATCTTGGGGCACCTGGGTGGCTCAGTGGGTTAAAGCCTCTGCCTTCAGCTCAGGTCATGATCCCAGGGTCCTGGGATTGAGCCCCGCATTGGACTCCTGCTCACCAGGGAGCCTGCTTCCTCCTCTTTCTCTGCCTGCCTCTCTGCCTACTTGTGATCTCTCTCTGTCAAATAAATAAATAAGATCTTTAAAAAAAAATGGAATCTTGCCATTTGCAATGACATGGATGGAACTAGAGAGTATTATGCTAAGTGAAATAAGTCAATCAGAGCCAGATAATTATCATAATATCTCACTTATATGTGGAATATGAGAAATAAGGCAAAGCATCATAGGGGAAGAGAGGGAAAAATGAAACAAGAAGAAACAAGAGAGGGAGACAAACCATAAGAGACTCTTAATCTAAGGAAACATACTGAGGGATGCTAGAGTGGGGGAGTGGGAGGGTTGGCTGGGAAATGGACATTGGGAAAGGTATGTGCTATGGTGAGCACTGTGAACAGTGTGAGACTGGTGAATCAGAGACCTGTACCTGCAAAACAAATAATAATTATATGTTAATAAAAAAAAATCAATGGAATTATTGTTTTAACTAGCAAGTTTTCAGTGTATTTTTCCTGGGTTTGTTGTTTTCTATGGGTAGCATACATATGTTTTGTTGGGTTAAGGATACTGGATTTTAATTGTAAAGTGGAAGTCTACATAGGGTAAAAAATAATCTTACTATTGGGGATTATGTAATTTTTCATTTTCCCAAATATACTAACAAATCTTTTTGAGATTCTTTCTCTGATAAGCTGCAAGTTTTGGCTCTGCTACTGACTTTCCATTCTCTGGAGTTGCATAATATTTTAGAGAAATAGTATAGCAGTGATTGCAGAGAAGTGTTTGTATTCTCTTTGCCCTGGGTGGGCAGGGATTTTTCATTTCATACATCATTACAGCTTTCTCCAATGATTGGGCACCAATTGCATCTCACTCCATTACAACAAGCTACCTGCTCACAAACTCAGCATCCAGGCCAAGCTGAGACAATTTCCACAACATACTGTCTGTAAAACCTTATAATTTCAATTGTTCATGCTAAAACGTTATGTTATGCATCTCAGTGCAATCTCATCATACTAGCATGTAGCAATAGGCTAATGAACTGTAACAAAACTCAGTTTCAAAAATGTCAAGCATAATGAAAAACAGAAAAAAATATAACAGAAATACATAGGTCCTCAATTGGATTTATACATTCTTTATGCTTAGACTTACATAAGTTGTACACACTTTATTACTGGATTACTTCAAATACCTTAGTATTTTAGCATTATTCAGCAGTCTATCTGCATTTATATCGTGAACCAGCATGATAAGGTCCTGACTCAACTGAATATTCATTCTCAAGTTTGCCACTGTCAATTAGGTCATATTTTCTCTTTATTATAGTTCACTAAATTTAGGAGGAATCCCAGATAACTCACATTTATTTATTCATTTTTGTTGTTGTTTCCTGCTCTTACTTTTGAACATTTACTATGTGTACAGTTCCAAGAACATCAGAGTGAATGTAGCAGAAATTATGTCCATTCTCACAAAGCATGCAACCTAGTAGAGAAAACAGAAATTAATAAATAATTCCTCAAATATATATGTAAATCTGAGGCATGGGCTATGAAAGAAAAGTTTAGAGATCTATATAATATTACAAATAAAAGTTCTAAGAGGCCAGAAAATTTGCTGTGCACCATTTCTCTTTCTTAAGAAATGAATTGACCCAACAGCACAGAATAGATGAGGGTTAGGGGCCATTACCATATATTATAGGAGTGGGCTTGTTATGTGCACAGTTCTAGAGAAAAAATAAAATTCTGAATTTAATTTAGAATTTAATTTAATTTAGAATTTAGATTTAGAATTAATAATTTAGATTTAGAATTTAATTTAGAATTAAATTAAATTAAATTTAATTTAATTTAGAAAAGGGCAATATAACCACAATATCAGGAAAGAATGCAAAATGGCAAAACTTGAGGCTGGAGTTATTGACACAACCCCATTATGTTGGATTGAAGACTTTATTTTTTATTTATTAATTTTTTAGATCTTATTTATTTCACACACACACACACAGAGAAAGAGAGAGGGAGTGAGAGAAAACAAGCAGGAGGAGTGGGAGAGGGAGAAGTAGACTCCCCAAGAGCAGGCAGCCTGAGGTGGGATCATGACCAGAGTTCAACTAATCAAATGACTCTAGTGAGGAATTTCAAAAATTGGAATAAGTTCATCAGTTATTCATTTTGGTATGTTCCTTTTAGCTAAAGTGAAGAGAATGGTTTTGTAAAGGCCAAAGGTAGAAACTGCAAAGTGTAGGAGATAGAGCCATTGAGTGAGGGTGTCTTAATGCCAGTAGAAATGGAGAGAAGTACAGGAGAAAGAATAAACAAGATAAAATAATTGCTTGGACATTAAAAAGTGAAAGGAATGGATGTGTCAAGTATGATAGCTTCATTAATTAAATATATATTCAATTAATATTTTTGAGTTTCTATTAAATTCACTAGCTATTCAAAGGCTAGAGCTATAGCAATGAAGACAAAACAAGAAATCTCACATGAATATTCTTGTTCCAATTATCTTCAAGCCTGCTTTTTTCATTCCTTTCAAATATTTCTACAAATGTCACTTTCTTAGTATTCTTTTCAGATTTATGTCCCTTTTCTAATCTTTGCTCAA
Source organism: Mustela lutreola (assembly GCF_030435805.1). Lineage (NCBI taxonomy): Eukaryota > Metazoa > Chordata > Mammalia > Carnivora > Mustelidae > Mustela > Mustela lutreola. The sequence goes on from NC_081290.1 coordinate 14,284,637, forward strand.
ATTTCATCTTCTCAATGTGGTTTTCTTTGACTCGTTTATCTAAAATTATAATTCTCCACTCCCACATTTAACATCATTGTCCCTATTATTTTTCTTGAGTTTCTTTTTCTCCATTTTTTTTCACTACTCCACAACTACATATTTTAGTTACTATTTAGTTCATTGTCTGTCTCCCACAACTGAGATGTACATTACATGAAAGTAAAACAGACAAAAATCTATTATGGAGCCTATCTTCTAATTGACAGTAACAGATTAGATAGTTCATTTAGCTTCAACCTATGTTCCCGACACCACTCTTCTTCCTTTCTTGCAAGTACTCATCACCTTCTAATGAACTAGAAGATAAATCCCATAACAAATCTGTGTCTGCTTTGCCTAGAACACTGGCTAGTATAGAGCATATATTCTGTATATATTTGTTAAAAAGAATAAATGAATGTCCATCTTCAGAGGTATCTCTTTTGTACATATAAACTAGATACATTCGATTTTCTTATTACGGTTCAGTGTCAAAGAGTTCAGAATGCTAAGTCAATTTCCTATCTCTTGTGTCTTCTCCACACATCGGAAGACTGCAAAAATCTGAGCTCTTGGATTAGCTACTCAGTAATCTTGTTTTACAATAAGAATATATACATCAGTTACATATGTACACACTTTTGGACTTTTCATCTTAATTTTCTCTATATAATCCAAGTTTTAGGTAAATTTTATACCTCATATGCCATACAAAAATGAGTAGATAGCCTTACAATAATTATTTTGCTTCATTTTTCAACATTATAGGAAAGCAAGAAAGAAAGCAGATGTTGCGTTTGAGTGGAAATGTGCTAGGTAAATAAATTAGCTAAAAATGCCATAGGATTGAAATATGTTGAAAGATACTTAGTCTGTCTTGCTAAAGGGAAAGATAATAAACGACTATGCCTTTTACTTCTGTATTTTTATAGCACTTTCTGTAAAACAAATAATGCATTACTGATACAGCTATTTCCAAAATGGTATTACAGTAAAGCCATTTTGCCAATTTTTCTTCCTAACTAATGAAATCTTATTTTCTACAAGAACTCATTTGTAAAACACATCAAGTAGTTTTAAAATATTTCTTACTAAACAAAATTTGGTTTTTGAACTTAAATATGTGCCCTTGGTGCATTCTTTTTTGTGTTTTGGCATTAAAAATAGCACATAACTAAGAATAGTAATAGGATCAGTATATGTATAATTATATATATACATATGTGTACATATATACACATATGTATGTGTGTATATACATGTATGTATAAAATATTTGTATATATTCTGTCTATATTTGTATGTAAAATATTTGTGTGTGTATGTATATATACACACACACAAACAACTAATTCTGTATCAGTAATAGTATGATGATAGTACAGAGATGCCCTTCTCATAGCTTGGTTTTATTATAGGTCTCATGTTCACCAAACTGTCTCATCATGCTTTATCATGAGTGAAATTAACATAAATTAATGCTAAAATATATGCCTTTAGTGTTCTTAGAAGACCTGTGACATTAATAGACATAATTAGGGCATAAAATGTTTATAACAAATCAAGGTACCCGGTGGAGGTCAGGGAATGTATTACATGCTGGAAATAAAAATGTGTTGATGTCATTTGTTGAGAGCAGAAACTTGACAGTGTTTTGCTCTCTAACATGGGAACCTTTCTGTATCTGTATTTGCCCTTTCATACCTACCAACTACTTTGTTTACTAGTCAATTATTTTAATATTTCTCAGTAATATAAATGAAAAAAAGCTTAAAAAATTTCAAACCTAGCATTTTTTTAAAAGTATATTCTAACTTCAAGCTTAAACACCAGAACTTCAATATACTAGTTATATGACTTAGAAGATGTATTAAATAACACTGCCCAGATAGAAAGCGAAACTTTAACACGTATTTGTATATATTTAATATCTCTTAATCAGTACCATTTTAAATATTTTATTTATTTATTTGACAGGCAGAGATCACAAGTAGGCAGAGGCAGGCAGAGAGAGAGAGGTGGAAGCAGGCTCCCCGCTGAGCAGAGAGCCTGATGCAGGGCTGGATTTCAGGACCATGGGATCATAACCTCCGCAGAGGCTTAACACATTGAGCCACCCAGGCACCCCAATTAGTACCATTTTAGTTCAAAGGGAAATCTAACTTAATGGCTGTTATGATTCTTCACATTTAAAATGTTCTGATTCATTGTTCTGGTCACGTTTTATAAAAGACTTTCTACAGATGTTTCAGAATTTTTTTTATTATAAGTTAATGAAATTGGTTGATAGTTCAAAAACCAGCAGTTAATGTTAACTTCCTTTATTTGAATATGATTGCCCTTCAACCCTGAGATTTTTTTCCTAATATTTATTCATTTCCAACCCACTTTACTTTTTGTTATTTAAATGTCCTTACAATGGAATTTCCATGCTTATTAAATTTTGTTTGTTGTTTTGACATTTTACTCAACATTCTACAATTTTATCTTCAGATTTCTATTAAATTTTTCATTTTCCATGCATTTATAGTTTTAAAAATATCTTTTTAGTTCTTTCTATTCATTTTTTTTCTATAGCAGCCTAAGTTGATTTATTGAAGAAATGGTTTTGATATTTTCCAAAGTTGCTAGATATTTTTAAGTGTCCTTGCATTCAGTGAATTATCTCTTTTCTCTGGTATAATTTGTCTACTTTTAGTGTAATTCTTCTCTCCCATGCAACTGATTTTTCTTAAATATATGTTCACCACTAGTTTTCTATTTTTTTAAATTTATGTGTGTAGCATGATTACTATAAGGATTTACTTTTTATCTGTGTTTTTTTAAATCTTTATTTATTTATTTGACAGACAGAAATCACAGGTAGGCAGAGAGGTATGCAGAGGGAGAGAAGGGGGAAGCAGGCTCCCTGCTGAGCAGAGAGCCCAATGCGGGACTCGATCCCAGGACCCTGAGATCATGACTTGAGCTGAAGGCAGAGGCCTAACCCACTAAGCAACCCAGGAGCCCCTATATGTGCTTTCTTGCTAATAATGAGCTTTAAATATGTTAGCATGTCCTCTAACACTTTAAGAATTTGTGATCAAAATATTGGCAGACAAACTGAAGTAAACATTACATACGACAGAAAATGAAGAGTTTTAATCTGGTTCACCAATTCAGATACTCAAATTTTAGTTACTCACTGGCAAATTCCTTATGGATTCAATGGATTTACTCTCATTTTAGGTTTGATGATAAACATCTTTGCTGACAAGTGATCTCTGTATGAGAAGTATTGGTATGACCAACCACTGATGATCATTAGAGATCTGGAGTTTTCTTTTTGTTTGTTTGTTTGTTTATTTGTTTTAATATTCTACTCTTTCTTTTCATAGACTGTAACTCTGAGTTTAGAATCCCTGCAGAGTTCCATCTGGTATAAAACTCCAATTTCATTATATCCTTGCCTTATACCTGTTTTGCTCATGTCTTTCTCTACTCTACTTCATTAATCATTTGAACTCCATATGCTCTTTATATTCCAAAATTTTGTCAAAGATCTGAATGGGTACACTCCTGTTTTGTTTGGCTTTACTTTATTTAGCATATATGTTTACATTTAAATCGGAAGAAAGTGGAGGTAAATCTGTGCCCTCAATGCACAATCTTGTTTCAGAAACTATACTATATACTTTCTACTTTAATTTTTCTTTTTACTCTTCATTTTCTTCATTCACAATGCAAGCAAATACTTGGCTTCCCATAGTTAGCTCCTTTCTGTTCTAAGGGACTTTTTTTGTTTTGTTTTTTACTAATGTCATAAAATCAAATTTCTTGGTCATGCATAGTATGGTTCAGTGTAAGAGTGTGGACAGTAAAATAGAACTAGCAAAATGCCAACCATAGCTTTACCACTTCTAACTGTGTTACCTTAAGCAGCTTATTTAACACTTTTGTCCATCAATTATCTAAATTATAACATAAAAAATGTGTCCTCTCATTAGAAGGTACATTATCAAGATGTTTAAATGAGTAAATATATGAAAAGAATGTATTGTAATTCCAGGTACTGAGGAAGCATACAAGAATCTAAACTGACATTTTAATAATATTTGGAGTCAGAGCTCCCCTCCCCCCATCTAAATCCTTACTTTGCTTTCACTTCATAAGTCTTGTTTTTCACTGAATTCTATTCAGCAGCAAAGTTCTGTTCAGTGTTAATAGTAGACATAAAAAAAAAATCAGAAGACCAATTAAAAAAGGGCAAACAGAGTTCAGTAATATTTACTTCTTCTAGATCCTATCATTTTTATTTTTAATAAAAACTATTTTCATAGAATAGCTAAATGCCGTTCTTTAGTAAATCTAGCAAATTTTCAGTCATCTCAAACTCATTAAAGAGATTATCATTATTTATTCTGGAAGAGTTCAAACATATTCAAGAAAATTGAGCTCTTTCAGTCAAATATTTACAGAGAAATGTCTTGTAATTATATAATACTTATGGGAGTGAAGAAACCTGTTAATCAAAATAAAGATTAAAAAAAAAGATTTGATTGTAGATTACACATGAAGAATGAAGGACAGTAAAATAAAGCTGGTCACCACTAGTTTCTTTGCACTGACTCTGATTTTGATTTGCTAAAATGTATCTTGAACATTCAAAAGAACATTTGACACTTTTTTTTTTTTTTCTGAGTCTTAGCTACAGCAAAGATATGGATTATGGGCTCATTTGTATATAGGTAACTCTTTAAAAAAGTATGTTTTTTGTTTGTTTGTGTGTTTTAAAGGTTTTTTATTTATTTCACACACAGAGAGAGGCAAGAGAGGCAAGTAGGCAGAGAGAGAGAGAGAGAGGAGGAAGCAGGCTCCCCACTGAGCAGAGAGCCCAATATGGGACTTGATTCCAGGACCCTGGAATCCTGACCTGAGCTGAAGGCAGAGGCTTTAACCCACTGAGCCACCCAGGTGTCCCCAAAAAGTATGTTTTACCAAAAGAATATATGTGCTAAGAGTGACATTTCACTTTCTGGTGGAAACAAATTTGTAAATATACAATATATTAAATGAATGAATGAATGAATGGATGAGCAAGAGAGAAAGAAATTTTACCAGTTATTCAAGGAAGCAAAAGTGCTTATAGGAGCTGCTAACAAAATAAATTTCAACTGTAAGTCTTTAAATAGTATTTGTCATAAGGAAAGTGTCTTCCATGCGGTAAATGGAAAAATGGCTTTTTTTAGCCATTTATCTCTATCAACTTTCTGTCAAAAATAATAATTGTGGCTTTCAAAATTCTAAGCTCAGTAGCTATAAAATGTTAAGGAATTCATACTGATTTTTATGGTACTATCTAAAAGAATGGACAGGAAAATAGAGAATCACTCATATTTCTTGAGAAATAAAATGTAACAAATAAATATATCTTAATAAGTCTTAATATCTTAATATCTGTTAATATCTTAACAGACAGAAGAAACTCAAAATCAAAGTTAAAAGAAAAAATGATTTTATCTTTTCTATGTATCTTCTGTTTCAAATTCAAAGATTTGAGTAACATAAGATAAATTCTGAAAATTAAACACAACCTGAAAAAGATCTTTCAGATTAAAGAGAACAATAAAAAAATATTAGATACATTTTATAGTAAAATAATAGAAACACTTCTTTTTAGACTTTGAATTCTTTATTATACTTAATTTTACACGTGATGAAAGAAACTTACATTCCATAGAATGGGGCAATGGTAGAGAATGATATAGCTATGATACAGCTCCCCTGATTTCCATATTATATCAACTCTGTTCCGATGATACAAAAGGATTAATCAAACATTACCCATTACAAAGGCATTTACCCATTGAGAAGTTATAACTTTTATATTTTCTTTTAGTTTTTCAATTTAAATAGGAAAAAAATATTTTGGTGACCACTTGAGTATAATTCCTCAAACTATGTTCAAGCATACAAAATATAAAGAAACTAAATTTGGCATATTTGAAAAGTGATAAAACATTTCAAAGAAAACATAAAAAGGAATTATATTAACAAAGAGTTAGCTCACCACTGTATATGTCAGAAAATGCGAAAAAAATTTTTGTAAAATCTAAAATATTCAGACAATATTGTTGATATTACTTGTGATATTACTGATATAACAAAATTACTTGTTAAATAATTTTTAAAAACAAAATACTATTTTGTACTACAAGTGAGTATATATCTGGAAATTATAGTTCACTTAAACTAATTATTCTGGAGTTAAATTTTAAAGATTACTGACATAATAGCAACTCAAAATAAAGACAGTCTAATCTCAAAGACAAAACCCCACTTTGAGAATTTACAGAGAGCTAGTGACCTTCAAAAAGTTACATAAAGAAAAATTTTATTATGATTATGTGCAGAATGGGTAAAGCAATACAAATACATCATTCACATCAGCAACTCTAACAGAGTTTTTTGGTCAGGATTTATTGGAATGAGAGGATTGGGGGATAAGAAAAAGGTGTGGCTATGCTGATTTCTACTTCTTTGAGTCTGATCTTTTTAATTTTTTAAAATTGTGTTTGGATACAGTACAGGAAAATAGTGTCAAAAGTGAAGCCAAATCTCAGTAATCTATTTCATATAATCACTCTGACATTTAAACTGTTTGCCTACCAACAAATTCACAAGAACATTTTACCCATATATGTATATTATGATTGTTTGCATTTGTCCTAATATATATTAATTTGAGTCCTAGGCCTCTTGCAGTTCAGGCAGCAGATTAAACAAGCAAAAACAATACAACTATATCTGGCAAAGCCTTTTTTTAGGATGAATTTGCCAACTCTGTCTGGAAATGTTCTTTTGTTTTTTAAAGACTTAATTTCCTTATTTGACAGAGAGAGAGCCCAAGTAGGCAGAGAGGCAGGCAGAGAGAGAGGGGAAAGCAGGCTCCCTATCAAGCAGAGAGCCTGATGCAGGACACGATCCCAGGACCCTGAGATCATGACCTAAGCCAAAGCCAAAGGCAGAGGCTTAACCCCCTGAGCCACCCAGATGCCCCATGGAAATGTTCTGTTATTTTTCATTCTAAACAGGCAGAATATCCAGAAACTGTAAGAACAGCATGTTAACAATAAATATTTGTTGAAAAATCCTTTATATGTGAAGTACTTTGTTTCTTTTGGTTTGTTTTTGCTCCTTAGAAGAGGAAAAACTGTGGCTAGTTCTTGAGTACATTTTGGTATTAAAAGTAATAGGTAAAATAATGGTTAAATCTTTTTATGATATGAACTGCTGATTTACTTATTCCATGGCTGTATCAATAGGGTAATGAAAGAGTTCATTGGGTTTGAAATAGTGGGATAGCATCCTATCCTTTTTTACTCAAATAATGATTTTTTTTTTTTTTTGCTATTTTTATGTTACAGTTGAACATTTAAAGTCATTAAGCATCTGTTTTCTAATATGCCTCTTCCTCTACCACAAATAATTTGGGGTAAAAAAACCTTTTGAACAAGATAATGTATATTATTACATTTGAGTATATATTACTATTTCAATAAAGGTAATAAGGTATTCAGTCATTATTCCTTTTAACAATTATTCTAATTCCTTTTACATATCATGTTTATTCAACTATACTTTTCCCTAGGTCAAGTCTCTCTCTCTTTCTCTCTTTTTTTTTTTTTTTTTGTAATTTTATTTGTTTTTCAGTGTTCCAAGATTCATATGCACCACACCCAGTGCTCCATGCAATATGTGCCCTCCTTAATACCAACCACTAGGCTCACCCAACCCTCCAGCCCCCTCCCTTCCAAAACCCTCAGTTTGTTTCTCAGAGTCAACAGTCTCTCATGGTTTGTCTCCCCCTCCAATTTCCCCCAACTCACTTCTCTCCACCTCCCAATGTCCTCCATGTTATTCCTTATGCTCTACAAGTAAGTGAAACCATATGATCATTGACTCTCATTGCTTGACTTATTTCATGCAGCATAATCTCTTCCAGTCCCATCCATGTTGATACAAAAGTTGGGTATTCATCCTTTCTGATGGAGACATAATACTCCATTGTATATATGGATCATATCTTCTTTATCTATTCACCTGTTAAAGGGCATCTTGGCTCTTTCCACAGTTTGGTGACTGTGACCATTGCTGCTATGAACACTGGGGTACAGGTACAGATAGCCCTTCTTTTCATTACATCTGCATCTTTGGGGTAAATACACAGTAGTGCATTTTGCAGGGTCATAGGGAAACTCTATTTTTAATTTCTTAAGGAATCTCTACAGTGTTTTCCAAAGTGGCTGCATCAACTTGAATTCCCACAAATAGTGTTAAGAGGGTTCCCCTTTCTCCACATCCTGTCCAACACATGTTATTTACTGTCTTGTTGATTTGGGCCATTCTAACTGATGTAAGGTAGTATCGCAATGTGGTTTTAATTGGAATCTCCCCGATGGCTAATGATGATGAACATTTTTTCATGTGTCAGTTAGCCATTTGTATGTCTTATTTGGAGAAGTGTTTGTTCATGTCTTTTGCCCATTTTTTGTCATGATTATCTGTTTTGTGTGTGTCCATTTTGAGGAGTTCTTTATAGATCTTGGGTATCAGCCCTTTGTCTGTAGTGACATCTGTGAGTATCTTCTCCCATTCCATGGATTGCCTCTTTGGTTTGTTGACTGTTTCCTTTGTTGTGCAGAAGATTTTGATCTTGATGAAGTCTGAAAAGTTCATTTTCACTTTTGTTTCCTTTGCCTTTGGGGGCATGTCTTGAAAGAAGTTGCTGTGGCTGATGTCAAAGAGGTTATCTCCTCCAGGAGTTTGATAGATTCTTGCCTCAAACTGAGGTCTTTTATCCATTTCAAGTTTATCTTTGTGTGTGGTGTAAGAGAATGGTCAAGTTTCATTCTTCTACATGCAGCTGTCCAATTTTCCTAGCAGCTTTTATTGAAGAGACTGTCTTTTTTCCACTGTATATTTTTTCCTGCTTTGTCAAAGATTATTTGACCATAAAGTTTAAATCTCTTTTCTTTTAAATAGCTGTAGAAGCTGATAAAAGTCTGGAAATTTAATTCAATCTTCCCACCTCAAAGACCAAATGCATATGTCAATCCCTTTCTTTTTTTTTTTAAGATTTTTTATTTATTTATTTGACAGAGAGAGATCACAAGTAGGCAGAGAGGCAGGCAGAGAGAGAGAGAGAGAGGAGGAAGCAGGCTCCCTTCTGAGCAGAGAGCCCGATGCGGGACTCGATCCCAGGACCCCGAGATCATGACCTGAGCCAAAGGCAGCAGCTTAACCCACTGAGACACCCAGGCGCCCTGTCAATCCCTTTCTTGAAGCTTATTTCAATGTTCTATAGTCACTCTGATATATATCTTGTTCTGTTCTTTCAGATTCATCTACACTTTTCATGTGGCAAAGTAATAATTATAACTCTTAAAGTAAAATTTTAAGTGACTTCTTTTGGAAATATCTATTCATTTGTAGTTTTGGGTTTTTTTTTTAAAGATTTTATTTATTTATTTGACAGACACAGATCACAAGAAGGCAGAGAGGCAGGCAGAGAGAGAGGAGGAAGCAGGCTCCCCACTGAGCAGAGAACCTGATGTGGGATTTGATCCCAGGACCCTGGGACTACGACCTGAGCCAAAGGCAGAGGCTCCAACCCACTGAGCCACCCAGGCACCCCTCTGGTTTTTTATTACCATTTCAGTTTTTAGGGATGGGAGACTCCTGAGTTTCACAGATATTTTTCCTATATTAATTATCTCTTCCTCTTTTTTTCCCTTAGTGCTATATAATCCCTTTCATTGTTATAAATCCTTCAGTTTGTTATGTATGTCTTTCTTACTTTGTAAACTATAAATTCCTCAAGGGCAGGATTTGAAAATTAGTCATCATACTACTTACTATAGTCAAAGAAGTTTTATTATAGTTATCATTTTTATGCATTGCAATAGTCTAAATATCTTTCTTAAATGAAATTATATAAACCCTGGTGTTAATTTCCAACTTACACTGAAGTAGAATTATTTTGCTAGTTTTACTTTAAGGATAAAATCCTTTGTAGTGCTATATTTAATGTATAGTTTTGTTTTTCTTTCTACATATGTGAGTTTGTATGTGTTTTTGCCCATGTGTTTTAGTTCAGGAAAAAAAAAATATAATTTTGTGGCTTGATTGTGTCATAATGCATTTTACTGAAGTCTTTTGGAAAATGTGTATCAAATATAAAATTCTGATTCACTGAACATTTGTCTGGTTTTGAAAACAAAGTAATTTGAAGAAAAATTCAATTAGATTTAAAGAATTGCCAATATCTTTTAAAATTCTAACTAGTCAAATAATATTTCTGGTTACAATGTGACCTTCCAAGGGGAACATAGTCTAGTCACTTGTCATTTTAATAATTATTTAGGGTTTATTTATTGAATAAGTGTCATGTCATAATACTATAATACTCCTTTAACATCTTTCAGTTGATTATTTTTAAAAGCCATAATATATAGAGCTACATTTACTTGCAAATACCTGGATAAAAATCTTATGCTTTTTCTTTTGAAATAAAAGAGGGACTATGTATGTATATATAAAATCTCATTAGAGTGGACATAAAGTTTTTATCAAATATCATAGGACTATTGTTAAGCAATTTGAATTTAGATTGCATATAGTCTCAATGGTTTTCAGATTAAGGATATCAGAAAGATAACATGGTTTCTTGATGACACGTGTATCATGAAGTTATCAATTAGAATGCAAACCTTTTGAAACCAGACTAATGCATTTAGTAAATAATTATTCTCCATCCATAAACTCATAAGTCATATCTGAATGCCCATGAGAGAGGCCTCATAACTAAGTAATAAAATCTACAGTATTAAGAGCAAGTCAATTTGTGGCCACATTTCAGGGAATAGAATTCTCATTCACTTCAAGTTTAGTTGTAATGCAACTGTTACAGTAAGAGGTTATGCATAAAAGCAGAATTTAGGAAGTGGCTCTCATCCTGTGTTTCAAAAACTAAATTCTGTCCTCGAATGGACGTAGAAAAACTCTATTGATTTTAGGACATTAGCTAACTTTTTTTTTTTTAAGAGTGTTTGGAAATGTCTTTTGGAAATGTCTATTAGCATTTTGATGTCATTAACACTGGAAAATATGATGTTTAAATGAAATAAGCACAGATGTATTAATTGCCTATGTGTATATTATATACACTCATTAATTTCATTTTCTATATATTTTTAAATTTACATATATCTCATTGTCATTTCATTTAATAACAAAAACTTCTATGTTTCTATTTAAGTTTGAAAAGCAATTTTCATTATGTAGGAATCAAATGTTATATTTCCTTGGTGCTTTTCCAAATATGATCAAAATTTTATCTGGTAACACATAATTATTTTAATTTTTTAAAATATTTTATTTATTTATTTGGTAGAGAGATCACAAGTATACAGAGAAGCAGGCAGAGAGAGAGGGGGAAGCAGGCTTCCTGCTGAGCAGCAAGCCCAATGCAGGGCTTGATCCCAGGACCCTGGGATCATAACCTGAGCCAAAGGCAGAGACTTAACCCACTGAGCGACCCAGGTGCCCCCACAAAATTATTTCAGACTGTTTTGTGTAAGTTACCTAGATTACTCACTTTGAAAGAAAAATGCCAAGATACAGAATTTATGACATTTTGTTAATAATAGTTTCTAAATTTAAAATGTTCTTAATTAAAATTTATACTATCAAGTTTTTCAAATAACTGGACTCCCTCCAAAGTCAACTGATGTTTTTAAAATTTTCATTTGAACTTTTAGGCCAAACATACCATCCTCTTTATCTCCTATGTTCATTTTAACCATATATTGCTAGATAAAATCACATATGGCCCAGTAAGGCATGACAGATAACATATACCCACTCTCTGTAAAATTTCTAACAAGAAGATAGAAAATAGGGTATGTAAAGTGTTATTCAAGATGTCCCATCTATTCTCAAGCTGTGGGCACGATCATAGTCTTAAACTTCTCTCTCCTTTCTCCTTGATAATAGTTATGGGCCTAAATAGTAGCTTGAGAAAGCTATAAATATAAGAATTGGTAATCTTGAAATATTTTCTCCTATGTGTTTAAAAGTAAAATTCCAATTTTGACAGTATCATTCTACCTTCTTAGTAAGTTCAACTATAGAAACAGTAAGACAGACTTCTAAGTAATTAATACTCAACCTTGGTATCTCACAATTTGAGAGATCTAGTGGGGCATAGAGAAGTCACTGTCAAAATAAAATACCAAGTTCCATTGTTTGTCTGTCTCCCTTAATGTAAACAATTCAGAGAGCCCCATGACTTACAACAGCAAGAAAGAAAGCACTACACCTAGGATTAGACAAACTGAATAAATAAATGTCAAATCTACTGAATCAAACTAGTTTAAAATTAATTTAAAATCTGAGAATGTAATGTTCTCAATTTCAGGAAGAAAAATTGATTTACACAGAGTAAATTCATAAGTAGCTAGTCTTTTGCTAAATAACTTCATGGATTACTGTATGATAAAACTAACTCCCTATTGTCACAAGTTTGAAGTGACTTCTTATGTAGATCAGTCTTTTCTCAGTATGAAAAACCCAACATTTCCTTTCAATAATAATGAATGCAATGAGTACATATGCAAAAGTACACAGATATATAAAACCACATTCATACATACATCTTTCTCAGACATGTAGCTCTTTTCTTAGGTGAGTGCTAGCACTTTTCCTAAGTCCATGGTGTGGACAGTTAAGTGGTAGTGAAATATGGAGGAGCAGGAGCCTTGACACTTTGTATCTCTGAACACAATGGCTCTTTCCTCACAAATTAATTTTAATATCTATGGGTAGTTTGTCATGAATTGAAAAGTTTTGCATCAATACACACAATTAGATTTATATGCAAATGTTGGACTTCTTCTGGAATACAAAGAGGTATACTTTGAGATAAGGGAAGAGAGAGGAATAAAAAATGAAACTTCAAATTCTCAAGTTATTATTTAACTGGGAAGTAGCTGTGATTTTTTTTCTCCTGCTTTTAGCACAAATATGCATAATTAGTATTCTTTTTTTTTCCCCCAAACTTGATATGATAGATAAGTGGAAAAACAAATCCCCAGGAAAACTAGAAAAATGAGATTTGGAAGTTGTTTCCTAAAGCTGGTTAAAGTTTGAACTATAATTCCTAAGTAGTGATGATATTGTTGCTGTCTGCTTTTTCCTGTTTCTTTCCAAACACCTCTGCCTCCATTAGAAGAAAAAGCTTAAGGGGATTTGTGAAAGCTCATGACTCCCTCACATGCAGGCTCTCTACCATTTTCTGAAGTGGTTATGTTTGAAAATAATGATACCACAATGTTTCAGTCCTCTTCTCTATCCCTGTTCCATGTATTATGGAAATACAATACTTTTCTTGGTCACAAAATAATCTCAGATTGTGATAGCTTCTAGAAAGGCTGTACTGTCCATAATACGATACAATCTTAAGCCTCTATAATATGTTCCTATGTATACTTGTGTGAGTCCAGAGAAAAAGAAAGGGAAAGGGATGCTGCATTTCTTTGAAGCCTTTGTGTTCCGTGTTATGATGGGCAACACGAGTACTTAAAGAGAGAACTTCAAGGGTACCTGGGCTTCTTTTATTTATTAAACAAGGCTTATAATTCCGTCCTTTTGCAAATGCCTTTAGGTGATAAGAATCATAACCTTCACATACATAGAAACAATGGATTTTATAAATAAACCAAATAACATTTTAAGAAGAGGGGAAGCACAAGATTAATACATGATAAGTCATTGAAAGGAAAAAAAAAGATATGCTTAACATTATCTTCAGTCATAGGGAAGGAAAAATAATTAGTCACGCATAGAGATCAATTGAATGGCCATGAACGCTGCTGCTTACTCTTACATAAATGACTAAATGGAGAACCTGAAATATAATTAATTGCCTATTGTAGATATTTCCTCAAAATAGTCCACTTGATCATCTGAGATTACATCTGCTTCAGGCATACAAACTACATGAAACAAGATGTCATGAAGGCTCTCGACATCATCAATCACATTCAAAATGGACAGAAGCAGCAAATGAAAAGGGGACTCAAAATTAAACAGTTATCTCTCAGATTGTGATGTGATAGGGATACCTGAAATTATCATCTACATAAACAGTGACATGTTATGGAAATAGGAAAAAGAGATTCTGAGGACAATTTAAAGCTAAATCTTTTAACTATTCTTCTTTTTAATGGCTGAGTAAAATGTTTGCTATCTCATAAATTCAACTGTATCATCTCCCCCTCCTAATACCTACATTTTTCAATTATTTAATGATGCTGTTTCCTTTTCTAAACATGAAGCCTAGATGTGTCTAATGGAAATCAGCTTAAAAGTTGATGATATAAAATTATTTTTCTGGTTTTAGTTTTACTATCTACCATGAATCTCAGCTGCGTTTCTGAACTGAGGATTCCAGAAAACTTAACTTTTTCAATGTGAACAGTGCTAGGAATCTCAAGTGTTTTTATTTCTTTTATTCAATAAATTTCTTAAAGGCCCTAACATGCAAGGCAGTTTGTTTTATGTGCTATGAAAATACAAGATGAATTAGTCAACAATTATTCCTTTAAGAGACTCCCAGTTTAGTAAGGAAGACAAAACAATTCATAAAACTTATTAAAAAGTTTGGTTTCTAATATATGAACTTCAAGACTCAGAGATATATCATAATTATTAATGACTTTTCTGTCCAATTCTTGGTAAAAATAGAATGGCCAAAAATGGCAGATGAAAACCAATTAGGAAGTTTGAACTAATAATGCTTATATCTGAAAAATGAATATGTATAAAAGCTGGCAATACAAATATTTTAAAGAAACACATCTCCTTTCAGTAGAAATTGGAGAAGGATATTAGAGAAATCCAATCCAATTTTCTCATTTTGAATAAAGGAAAAGTGGTAATCAGGGTAGGTGACTGACTTATTTATTTATTAACACTAAGTCAGGACTAGAAATCAAAGATCACAAACTCTAGTCCAGTGTTCTATGCATTATGGAAATATAATCTTTATGTGCAAAATACTACTTTTGGTTTGAGGATTTAAGACAAATATATGCAAAGTGAAGAAAAGCAAAAAATAATTCAAAATTCTCTTTCAAAGAGTATTTATAAAGACATCATTGTATTTTAAAATAGTGGTTTCTGTGAAATAAAGTGACTTGTGAACAAACAGGGACAGAAAGGTATATATTTATTTCCATGGTAAAAAAAAGGTGGGGGGAGATGAGAGAAATAATTGTAAAATATTTTCTGAAAAGAGTGAATTAAGTTAGTCAGGTTACAGGAGAGGTATTGGTAAAGGAGTATTGGTACAGGAGATGGGTTTTATAAATTAAGAAAACACATTGACCATGTCTTTTATTTCATAATGTAGTATTTTATACTTTATAGTTATTCACATAATAAATTTCTGCATTTTTGACATATGCTTATATTACCTGTATTATGTTTGATATATTTTCATCAACTTATTAAGATTTTTAAATTAAAATATAATTACTATACAACGTTATATAGTTTCAGGTATACAACATATGCTTCAACAATGCTATACATTACTCAATGCCCACCATAATGCACGTAATTGCCATCTGTCACAATACAACTTTATTATATTATTGACAATATTCCCTATACTATATTTCTTATACAACTTTATTATAATATTATTGACTATATTCCCTATAATACTATTGCTATATTTCCTGTGTTCCCTGTACTTTTCATCTCTGTGACTTATTTATTTTATAACAGGAAGTTTGTATTGCTTAGTCTCCTTTTTCTATTTTTCCTTCCCCTACACACCTCCCTTCTGGCAACCACTACTTGTCTTCTGTATTTAAGAGTCTATTTTGTTTTTTGTTCATTTTGCTTTTTATATTGCACATATAAATGTAATCATATGGTATTTGCCTTTCTCTTATTTCCCCTAGCATAATAGTCTCTAGGTCCATCGGTATTGTTGCAAACATCAAAAATCACATTCTTTTTTTATGACTGACTAACATTCCATTTTGTGTGTGTGTTTGGCAGGTTGGGTGTATCATTGGGACTTTTTGTGTGGCCTAATATAATCTACTATGGAAAATGTTTCATGTGCATTTGAAAAGATTGTGGTTTTTGTTTTGTTTTGTTTTGTTTTTTAGATGGGATTTCCATATATATCTGTGATGTCTATGTGATCTCTAAGGTGTCATTTAAAGCCACCATTTCCTTCTTAATATTCTGTCTGGATGATCTATCTATCCATTAATATAAGTAGGGCATTGATATCTTCCACTATTATTGTATTACAATCAATTTCTTCCTTTATGTCTATTAATGTTTGCTTTATGTACACAGGTGCTCCTATGTTGGGAGCATAGATATTTACAATTTTGTATCTTCTTCTCGGATGATCCCTCTTTCATTATATAGTACCCTTCGTCTCTTGCTATAACCTTGGTTTTAAAGTCTATTTTTTTATATTAATGTTGCTACCCAGGTTTTATTTTGTTTCCTTTTACATAATATATGTTTTCCAGCTCTTCACTTTCAGTTTGTATGTTTCTTTAGGTCTGAGGTATATCTTTTGTAGATAGTCTACAGATGGGTCTTTTATTTTTGTTTTGTTTATCTATTCAGGCACCATATGTCCTTTGTCTGGAGCATTTAGTCTATTTACATTTATAATAATTATTGATAGCTCTGTACCTATTGCCATTTTGTTCATTGTTTTCCAGTTGATTTTATAGCTCTTCTCTGTTTCCTTTCTTCTCTTTTGCTCTCTTCCCTTATGGTTTGATGGT
The DNA here is from genome assembly GCF_030435805.1 of Mustela lutreola. Lineage (NCBI taxonomy): Eukaryota > Metazoa > Chordata > Mammalia > Carnivora > Mustelidae > Mustela > Mustela lutreola. The sequence goes on from NC_081290.1 coordinate 14,301,526, forward strand.
TTTCTTTACTGTTAATGCTTGGATTTCTTTCTTTCTATATTTTGTGTATCTATTATAGGGTTTTGGTTTGTGGTTACCATTAGGTTTGTATATAATATCTTATGCTGTACTGTTATACACATAGCAGTCTTTTAAATTGATGAATTTTTAAGTTCAAATATATTCTAAGAACACTATCTTTTTACTCCACCTCCACATTTTATGTATACAAAGTCATACTTTACTCATTTTTATTTTGTGTATCTACTAGAAGGTGGGGAGGAAACAGTAGAGTGTCCCCAAAACTGAGAAGGCACACTGAGACTGGAAAAAAAGCAGGCCACTCCATACAGTTTATAGAGTTTTATTCAGGGTAATTTACAGGGGAATCTGGTAGAGGATGATCCACAGTGGCTTCATGGTAACTCTCTGCAAAATCCAGACCTTAGTTTGCAGATTTTATAGAGTGATGGGACAAGCAGAAGGGTATTGCAATATCAAAATGCAATATCAAAAAGTTTACATACCTCAGATGACTTGTATGCACCTAATTGACAGCTAAACTTTAAAAAGATCTTGTGGCATCACCTGTGCATCAGGAAGGGGAAAGACTTATGTTAATTCTAACAATGGAGGTGAAAGGAAGACTCTTCCTGTTCCAATCTTGATGGGCATTTCTAAAATTTGTATATTAATCTCCTAGGGGCCAGAACATGTAGCCCCAAGAAAGGCCATTGAACAAACATGAACAAGGTGGAGGGCTTAAGCTGATGTCAGTATAGTCAACACTCCTATGTGTATCTCTTGACTAATTTCTGCAGTTAAGTTGATTTTACTACTTTTGTAGTAAACTTCACACTGACTTTCTAAGTAATTAATCTACTGATTTTATTATATGTTTGTTTTTACTTATGAAATTTTTTCCTTTCATAATTTTATTACTTCAAGTTATAGCCTTTTCTTTCCACTTAAAAAATTCCCTTTACCATTCTTTGTAAAATTAGAGATGAACTTTAAATTTTGTTTATCTGTGAAACTCTTTATCTCTCCTTCTATTCTGTGTTAAGATTTTGTTGGGTAGAGTAACTTTAGTTGTAATTTTTAGCACTTTAAATATTATCATGTTAGTCCCTTCTGACCTGCAAAATTTTTGCTAAAAAATCAGTTAATATCCTCAAGGGATTTCCCTTGTATATTACCGTTTCCTTTCTTTTTTATTTCTTTTTTTTTTTTTTTTTTTTTTTTTTTGCTGCTGCTTTTAAAATTTTCTCTTTATTATTACTTTCTGCTATTTTAATTATTATGTGTCTTGATATGAACCTCCATGGGTTTATCTTGCTAGGGACTCCCTGTGCTTCCTGGACCAGTATGTCCAAGCCATTTCTTTCCCCACATTAGGGATTTTTTCAGCTGTTATTTCCTTAAGACATTTTGCTGCTCCCTTCTCTCTCTTTTTCTAGGATCTCTATAATGTGAATGTTATCACACTTGATCATAATGCAGAGTTTTCCTAACCTGTTCTTTCATTTTTTATTATTCTTTTTGCTGTTCAGCTTCATTGCTTTCCATCATCCTGTCTTCTAGATTACTGATTCATTCTTCTGCATCCTCTATTCTGCTATTAGTTCTCTCTAGTGTATTTTTCTTTTAATTTCAATTGTTATATTTTTGAACTCTGTTTTTTATATATTATATCTCTTTCTTGAAGTTCTCACTGAATTCATTCTTTCTGCTCTCAAGTCCAGTGAGTATCTTTATGGCCATTACTTTGGATTCTTTATCAGGTATATTGCTTATCTTAGTTTCATTTAGATATTTTGTTTGTGTCTTTTATTTGTGACATATTCTCTCTTTCCTTATTTTGCCCAATTCTCTGTTTTGTTTGTTTGTTTCAATGTATTAGGTGGATCAACTATATTTCCTGGTCTTGAAAGTTGTGGCTTCATGTAGAAGAGACCCTTTGGTGTCCTGTAGCACAACCCCCACCCAGGCACAAGAACCAGGTGCTCCAGGGGTGTCTTCTATGTAGGCTGTGTGCACCTTAATTGTGTGCTGAGCCACGTTTGCCCTTAGCCCAGATAGTTGCAATGACCAGCTTTGCCTGCTATGGATGCACTGGACAGGGTCCCTGTGCTACTGAGAGGCCTGTTTGAGATGCTACAGGGTTGTAGGTGGGCAGGGTTGTAAGTCAGGCTAACTGTCTGCAGTCAACCTCCCTGCCACTATTTCGGGTGTGTAATGAGCAACAGAAATTGCTCCCTCCCTGGCCAACTGAGAAGCTTTTGTTGGTGGGTGAGACAAGTAGTCAAACTGGATATCTGCAGTTAGCCTGTCTGTCACAGTTGTTGGGACACCAAATGGTATGGCTTGTTCTCTGTACAGCCAGTTTAGAGGCTTGGCTGCTGTAATTGCAGGGATGCTGGAATATGGAATTATTTCTTCCTCTCCATAAGGTAGGAGTCACTTTGGAGTGGCACAAGTCCCTGCTAAGGCTCTTGCATGGGTGGCCAGGAACTGCTTTGGAGGGATGCCAGATGGAATGGGCAGATTGGATGGGGCAGTTCTGCAGGGGAACATGGGAGGGAAGCATCATATGATGCTAGCAAGATAGGTAGAAGGTGTTAGAGGTAGTTCCTGCAAATGTCCAGCTATCTAAGATGAGGAGAAAAAGAGAAATGGTGCTTGCCAGAATTTTTGTTCCTGAAGAAATCTCCTGAAGAGCCCCCTCCAGCACACATTTTGAGACTAGTAAATAAATTTCCTTCACATATACCCCAGGTCCTTTTCAAACTACTAAATCTGTAATAGGTGCTGGAAGGTATTATTTAGAATGCTGGCTTGTCAAGGGCAGGGATTCAGTTTCTAATTGCCTATTTCCTCTCCCAGAGTTAAGCTTACTGATTTTAAAAGCACCCAAGGCCCCACTGGTATGGGGATTGATCCTTAGTGCCTGTGGCACTTGGAGTTCGGTCTGATCCCCTTACATCTTCATGCTTGTGTTAAAGTCCTCTACTCTTATTGTGTTATTGTCAATCAACTCCTTTATGTTTATTATTAATTATTATTAATTATTAATTATCTTGAATATTTTATATATTTATATTTACATGTCTTCCATGGTGGGGGCATATAGCTTTACAATTATTGTAACTCATCTGATTGTTCCTTTTATGATTGTATAATGCCCTTCCTTGTCTCCTTTTACAGTCTTTGTTTTATTTTATTTTTTTTTTAATTTTTTTTAAGATTCTTATTTATTTTTTTTGACATACAGAGATCTCAAGTAGGCAGAGAGGCAGGCAGAGAGAGAGAGGAAGGGAAGCAGGCTCCCCGCTGAGCAGAGAGCCTGATGCCAGGCTAGATCCTAGGAACCTGGGATCATGACCTGAGCTGAAGGCAGAGGCTTTAACCCAGTGAGCCACCCAGGTGCCCACAGTCTTTGTTTTAAAGTCTAGTTTCTCTAAGTATTGCTTTTCCAGCTTTATTTTAATTTTGATGTCTATTTGCATGACAAATGATTCTCTGCCCCTCACATTCAATTTGGAGATGTCTTTATGTCTAAAAATGCATCTTTTATAGGCAGCATGTAGATGGGTCTTTTTTTTTCTTTTTTTTTTTCCAACCCATTCTAATACCTTATGTCTTTTAATTGGTGCATTTAGTCCATTTATAGTCAAAAGAATTATTGATAAATACGTGTTTATTGCCATTTTATTACTTGTTTTGTCAATAGTTTTAGAGAATTTCTTTGATTCTTTCTTGTCTTTATTACTTTTGGTCTCTTGAGGGGTCTTCTTTAATATTTCTTGCAGGGCTGGTTTAGTAGTAATGAACTCCTTTAGTTTTTGTTTGTCTGGGGAACTCTACCTCTTCTATTCTAAATGATAGCCTTACTAGATAGAGTATTTTTGGCTCCAGATCTTTCCCTTTCAGTACTTCAAATATATCATGCCACCCTTTTCTGGCTTGCAAAATTTCTGTTGAGAAATCTCCAGCTAGTTTTTGGGTTTTCCCTTTTAAATTAAGGATTTCTTTTATCTTCCTGATTTTAAGATATTTCTTTATCATTATATTTTGCAAATTAAATTACAGTATGTCTCAGTTATGGCCTGCTTTAGTTGATTTTGATGGGAGTTCTCTGTGCCTCCTAGATCTGGAGACTATATATATATATATATATATATATATATATATTTTTTTTTTTTTTCCCCTAGATAAGGAAAGGTTTCTGCCATTATTTCATGAAAAAATGTTCGGCCCCCTTTTATCTCTCTTCTTTTTCTGAGACTCCTGTAATAAGAATATGTTTGATGGAGTCACTGAGTTCCCTAAGTTCTATTCTCCCGTTCTATAATTCTTTCTCTTTTTTGTTCAGCTCCACTATTTTCCAGTTTTTTGTCACTAATTGATTCCTCTGTGTCTTCTATCTTGTTGTTCATTGCACCAAGGCTGTTTTCAAGCTCATTTATTATATTTTTCATCTTTGCTTCATAGATTATTACTTTTTTGTTTTGTTTATTTACTCTTTTAACTCTTTGGCAATGGTCTGGTCTCACTGATGTCTTCCATTCTTTTTCAAGCCCAGTGAATAACTTTATGATTATTATATAAACTCTCCATCAGGCACGCTACTTATATTCATTTTGCGTAGATCTCTGGCTGTGGTCTTATCTTCTTGCATTTGGGATAAATTCTTCCATCTTGGTATTTTGTCTAAGTCTCTTTTTCCATGTGTTAGAAAAGCTGCACTGAAAGTAATGGCCTTATGAAGAAGAGGTCCTGTAGTGCCCAGATCCTGGAGCTTCAGTAAATGCCTCTAGTGTGTGTTGAATGTGTTCTGCTGTTGTTTTGTGGCTGCCCTATCCTTCAGGCCAGTTTTCTGCAGAAGCTCTCCTTGCTTGCTGGGGGCAGTGTTTGGTGCCTGGCCTAAATGTAGTGTTATAATTGTGTTCTGGTGTTGTGAAATGAGACCTGACAAACTCTCTGGTTGGGAGAGGTCATGTGAGCAGAGGTTTTTGTTGGTTTTCTGGGAGAGGAGACCACTGTACTGGAACTGAAGTGTAGGGGGTAGGGCTTAGTTTAAGAAAGAGGCAGCCCATGTCAGTTCTGTGCTTGTGCCTGCAGGTGATTGTGTGTTTATGCTGATTGGCTAAGGAGGAAAATGGTGCTAGTCAGCTCCTTTGTTTTTGGAGAGGTGTCTCTATGAATGCTGCCTCTCAGGAATACACTCTGAGAAGAGGGACAGATCCCCCTCAGTATATCCCAAGTGTTCTTCAGACTGCTGTTCCCACACTCTCTGCCCCCTGGGTTGTTTGTCTGCCTTCTCTCCACAAGAAGCATAATGCCCTCCAGGCTTTATCCCAGCCAAGCCTACTGACCTTTAAAAAACTCCAGAGTTTAAGCCTCAGTGATTGCAAGAACTCAAAAAATTCAACCCTTCTCATTTTCTAAGCCAATGGCTTTGGGGAAATATTCTTTTTGTGTATTCCCCCATGTGTTCCTTTCTCTCTTGCTCTTCTTTGAAACCCTGGCTCCCTCCCTTCCATAGCACCCATGATCCATTTCTCCTCTAAATAACATCCCTAAACTTCCTGCCTTCATTAATGTAGCCTCTTCACTCCCTTTAGTTGTGCAGTTTGTTCTTTCAGTTTTTAGGTCTATTTCTGCTGTACTTAGGATGATTTGATAGTTATCGAGTTGCATTCATGGGATAAGACAAACCTAGGGTCCTCTTACTCTGCCTCCATCTTCCTCTCTCCAATGTCTCTTCTTAAAACTGTGAAGTCCCAAAATATATTTTTCCAGATATATGGAATAACTTGTCTAAATACTGTCTTCTAAAATAAAGGAAAATGGGTCTTTTTTTTTTTTTGAAAAGGGGTCTTTTATATACATTGTCACTACCTGGTTTGTTAAGGTGCTTCCTCGCAATGCTTTCAATATTGTCTGCGAATGTTAAGGAGGAATCCATATGTTGTTTAGACAAGAAATATTGCTTAGGGGGAATTAATAAATGCATTTCTTATAGACTGTAGTTATATTTTGGCTCAAGTCAAAATATATTTTGGTCATTTGACCAAATACAATTTTGTCATTTAATAAAAATTTACCTTGTACCAAAAACATTTAAATCTTGTAAAAATCCTACAACTCTGGTATAATTACTATGGTCTTTAAAGCTAAGGAGATTGAGGTTCAAAGGGTGAGGTACAAAAAATAGATTATTTTCCCTTGTACCTTGGACCCTGAACTCTGGAGTCTCAAGTTGTCTGGAAGTTGTCTGGAACTAGAATTTGAACTTCTACTTTTCTAAACACACAGAATTGGATGGGAGCTTCCCATACAGGACCTCAGCCTCTGCCTATGCCTCTTTTGCTGAGAGATCCCCTTGTAAGGATCCAAGTGTCTGCTGGCTCAGTCCTATTGTGGGAAGCCCATCTTGGTGGCCTTGGAAGTAACATGGTGGGGAGTATGAGCAAGTAAGACTGGGAAGGAAAGAGATTGGGGTACCAGTTAAAGCTCAGAGACAAAAAGAAAACTAAAGAGATTATCAGTCTAGGCTCACTCTGTTCCCCTCTTTCTCTCTTTCTTCTTTCCTTCCTTCCCTCCATTCCTTTCTTTCTTCTAACTTTTTTCTATGTTTTCCCTTAAACACCAATAGAGCAGAACTTTCAATCACTAATAACCACCTTAGTCTTCATAATACTTCATAATACTAGCTGTACATTTCAAGCTCCATAGAAATAATGTCATTAACATATATATCTGTAGAAAGGCACTGTAACTTAGAGGAAGCTAAGAGTTTAAATGAATTCTACCTCTACATTTACTGGTTGTATCAACTTAGGAATCCTTCATAAAATCTTTGTACCCCTGTTCCTTCATATAAGTACTCATATGATTTTTGTGAGGATTAAATGAGGTAATGTTCACTAAGTGCTTGGTACCAAAACTAGTACATAGAAAGAACTAAAAAAAAAAAAAAAGATTTTATAGTTTCTTCGCATACATATATATGTATGCATGTATACACACACATAGAATATAGCAGTCAGTGGAATAGATTGTATTATGCTTGTTAAAGTTTTATTATATTTTCATTCTTATAATCTGATTAATAAAAATTTTGTTGAGAGTGTGGGTGAAATGAGATATTAGAATCAATGCCAAAATGTGATAAAATAACCAAACAATATTATGGTACTGATTTCTCAAAAAAATTTTCCATTTTAATATCTGACTCACTAATCCAAATTGTCCTGGTATGCTCTTCCTCCATGCATCGAATGGCAACGACTCTTCTTTAGTGGGAAACATGAAGCTGAAAGAAACAAATATGAATATTTCATAAAAATTGACAAAACCATGACTATCTAAAACACAAAACGGAATACTATCAACATTTTAATAAGAATGATGGTAGTCAAACAGATAAATATGTTTAAAAAGAAAAGGACCTTTGCCTTTGTATTCAGAGCTATTGAATAGCTCCCCATATATATAATATGAGTCTATTTGCTTATTGATCTGAGATCCATTTGTTCTCTTCCTTTGTCAAGTTGCACTAAGCTTTCTTTTATTTCATTTTCCCAGCAAACATGTCACCTTTTTATTCCTTTGACTTTGTAGTTGACTTGGTATTCATTCATTTGGCAAATCTTTTTTAAGCACATTTCTTAAACATTTCTGTGAACAAGATTCAGACTGAACATGAAGAAACAGAATTAAAAAACATGGATCTTATTAAATATTCTATCATTTATTATCTATTATATCTATCTATCTATCTATCTATCATCTATCATCTATCTGAGAGAGAGAGGACAGGGAGAGGAGCAGAGGGAGAGGGTCAAGAAGACTTGAAACTGAGTGTGGAGCCCAAGATAGAGCTTCATCTCAAGACCCTGAGATCATGACCTGAGCTGAAACCAAGAGTCTGATGCTCAAAGAACTGAACCACATAGGCACTCCAACATGGATCTTATTTTTAAGAAATTTATAGACTACTAAGGTGAGCCAGATATATGAATAAAGTAATGGAATAATACACTTAATGTATAAGGTAAGATTATATGCAGAAGAGAAGAAAATCCTAAGAAGGTATTATTCTTAGGATACATCTGCCAAAAGCAAGTGATTGATACATCCTCCTGAATTAGGCTTTACTGAGTTAAGTTGAAGTTACAAAGAGACCTCATATCTCAACAGACTTCAATAACAAAGGTTATTTTCTCTTGCATTGTTATTCTTTGCAGGGTGGCTGCAGATCTTTATTGCAGCATGAATATGCCTTGAAGGCCCTATCTGGAACATGCAGAGTTGGAGGGAAACAATGGTATAAGCAAGTAATGACTTTATTTTTTTTAATGTTTAATTAATTAATTTATTTGTCAGAGAGAGAGAGAGGAGACAAATGGGGGGAGCAGCAGAGGGAGAAGCAGGCTCCCAACTGAGCAAAGAGCCAGATGTGGGACTCAGTTTCAGGACTCTGGGATCATGACCTGAGCCGAAGTCATATGCTTAATCAATTGAGCCACCTAGGTGTCCCTCATGTAGACTTTAAATCTTCTGCTAGGAACTAACACATATCCCTCCCACTTATATTTCATTGGTCAAAGCAAGTCATCTACCTGATGTTGATAGATCAGAAAGACCAATCCTATGCAAAGGAATCCAGTAGAAAAAGACCAGTCAGAGTGGGAGAAAGGAAGGGACAGTGAATATTTAGAAGAAGAGACACATAGACACACCCTTGGCTCCAAACAAGGAGAAAAAGTAATCTTAAAAATATACAGTAAAAGTGATTTTTCTTTATTAAAAGGTTTTTTTTTTATTTAAGTAAATGAATATCCTTTTTTAAAAGCATAGGCATTTATCCACATACATAGTAAAAGCACCATTGGCCAGGGATATTTATTAAATAATCAGTTTCTGTGTGATGATAGATGAAAATTCTTTCTGAAAAATAAATTCCTGTTTCCACTTGCAATCCATTCTGAAAGTAAATACTCAAAAACTGAAATTGGCCACAAGAAAAGCCACTTTACCAGGATCCCATATCAATAACTTTTGCAGACATTTCTAACTTTACTCTGTGAGAGCTTTAACCAAAATATATGCTAAGAATGTTTTTAGTTAATAAATTAGCATATGAATGAATTTATTCATTTGTTCCCTCAGTTAACTCATACTTTAAAAAAAATCATGCCTAATATTTGTTAAATCATATGAATGAAGAATATATTTATATTCTTAAATGAAGTACATTTTCTTTGTTTTTTTCTGTTTGTTTCTAATTTTACCTTTGTAATCATTTTATCTAATATGTGGCACATTTATTCTATTTAATTAGGGTTATTAATGTTTCTTTTCATATTTAAAAGTAAGAGTATTTGATTCCCATGTAAAAACAGAACAGTCAACTATCTTTTAAACACACAAAACATACAAATTTTGGATGTTAAAAGTACATGCACATTGTTCTGTTAGTCTCAATATGTATAGTATATTCTTTCCCCTTGATTATAGTGCCTTTTTTTCTTTTCTGTCATTTCAATAGATAGTACAATTTAGAATGAAAATAAAGCCATTCTGTATGATATTTTCACAGAACCTTTTTACATTCCATTTTGTGGGTAGATCCTGGGAATTGTCATATTTTAGAATTTCTGGTCAAAGACTTTGTCTAGGGGTTTTTGCTGATTCTATAACTTATTTTAAAATATGATAAATGAATTGGAAAACACTGCTGTGGGAGCAATGGGAGGACAGAGCAGGGATATTTAGTCAAAAGAAATGTAATAGATGAGGGATGAATGTCAGATGAATAATAAAAAAAGATAACAGAATTAAGGAAGGCATTAGAAAATGGGATTTTCAGAAAAGAAAACTTCAAGTGCAGTGGTGTTGTGAGAAGTTGGCACACTTCTTCTGATGCGAGAGGCTGAGATGATTAGAGGCCTTCAATTGAGAACTTTGTCACAAGATTCAGAAACTGGAATTTATTTTGAGGCTGGAAGTAAGTCACTAGAATTTCAAGTATAGCGTTAATTTTTTGGAAATATTATTCTGGAAGCAATGTTGAAAACACTCCAGCATGGGAAAGGGAGACCGTGTTGAAGAAACTTTGAATAATCTGGGCAGAAGATCTGAATAGTAGGACCTAAGGCATTCATAGTGGAGAGAGGATGAAAGAACAACAAAAGTTAATAAAAACTCGGTGTGGCTGAAATAGTCACTTAGGAAATCATACTTAGCTAGTAAAAACTTGCATGTTATGGAACATGAAGCATGCAAAATATGCCCATAATTGCAAGAACTCATGAAATGATCGAAATATGAAACAAACTACATTGCTCCTAAGAGCCATTTCAAGTGATCGTCAAGAGGAAGTGGTTTTCAAATAACCACTTGGGATATTAAAAGCAAAGCAGTCAATATTACAGTAAATTAACTTTTAAGAAATATGTGTTGACAAAGGAGTAGATCAATATTATTCATTCATGGATATTCTTACATGTTTATTTCAGTAATGTGCCAGCATTATGAATTATGCACATAACTAATAGTGAATTTTTTAAAAAAATTTTGTATCCCAATATATGTATGTTAACTTCAGTAAGTCATATGCATATATGACCAAACTAAATAGAATATTTAGTTAAACATAGAAAGTTAATTAGGTGACGTATATATCACATAAAATATTTTACATTTTTATTAATACAGAACATTTGGTTTCACTAAAATTAATGGTAATATTTCTGTTGAGAATGATTGATTACTTTATCATGTTTCTTTTAAAGATTTTATTTATTTATTTGACAGACAGAGATCACAAGTAGGCAGAGAGGCAGGCAGAGACAGAGAGGGAAGCAGGCTTCCTGCTGAGCAGAGAGCCCGATGCAGGGCTCAATCCCAGGACCCTGGGATCATGACCTGAGTCGAAGGCAGAGGCCCAACCCACTGAGCCACCCAGGCGCCCCTACTTTATCATTTTTAAAAATCTGAGTTTTCCAATTCAGGGATCTTTTGCAAAATTTATTTATTTATTTATTTTAATTATATTTTTTAAAAAATTTTATTTATTTATTTGACTGGGAGAGATCACAAGTAGCCAGAGAGGCAGGCAGAGGGAGAAGGAAAAGCAGGCTCATTGCTGAGCAGAGAGTCCAATGTGGGGCCTGATTCCAGGACCCTGAGATTACAACCTGAGCCGAAAGCAGAGGCTCAACCCACTGAGCCACCTAGGCACCCGCAAAATTTATTTTTAATAGCAGTTTTAATGACAATTATAGGTTAAGATAGAAAAAAAAAAACATAAAAATACACATGTAAAAACGTAAAAGAAGCACCATTGACTACACTTCTTAATCCATTTTGATAATTTTTCAATCTCATTTTCCAAATATATATAAGTTTTCTTGGAATATAGATAGAAAATTTCCATTTTCCCCCAATCCTAGAGAGTAATCCTAACCTAAAATGTTTTATTTTTATATTTTTATAAATAAATTACACCTGCTAAAATTTTGTTTAGATTTTAGTATCTAAAAATTGTTTTGGTCTTTTGAAACTGACAGATATATATGGTATGTATCATTTTTAAAATAAAATTGCACAAAGATGGAAAAATTTGCAAACATCTCTTTTAAAACCATTCTTTCCATTGGAAAACTGAACAGTGACTTTCTCCCTTAATATTAAAATACTACCTTTATATTAACTGTCATTATTCTTTTTGAATATATCTGCTTGACAGCAAACTATAGGCTTATTATAGAGGTCAGCAAATGTGAAACTTATCTTTCTGTAATGAGTGGAAAAATGAAAAAATGAGTGACTTCTCTTTAAGCTCAACCCCATTACATTATAAATAATTGTAGAATTTACTACTTAAAGACAGTTTCCAAAAAATTAATCATTTTATGGACAATTAATAGCATAAAAACCGCATTATATTGTAATGTTCTGCTAGTGAAAGAATAATGAGTTTATCATTATTAACTCTATAATTACATGGTTTTTAGGAATCCTTCCATGTGGTAAGTTATCAATGACTGTCAGATATATGAAACTAGTGAGGGCCACAGTGGCACTAAATCCAATGACTGACTATTAGTAAAGCATAATTTCTTTCTTTGTTTTGGTCAAATAAAGATAAGTAGTGATTACATTATCTATTTTTCTAGTTTAACCATTTTCCCATAAGGAGATTTCAAATCAATGATCAGAAAGCATTAAGGCACAAACTAAAATACCCCATAATTCTGTTCTGCTAGTGACATGTGTGGTACAGAAACATTATTTAGCTTCATCAGAAACTAGAGTCATGCATCAGCTTTATAAAGTTTTCTGTTTGTGTGTGTGCTATGTATCTCTTTGGCCATCTGGTAAATGATATGTATCCCCTCTTCAAATAATGTTTTCAAATTAAAATAATAAAATGCATCTGATTATAAAGGAGATAGGTAGACTGAAATTTAGTTTTCAAAATGTTTAAAACCAAAATTGAGAGAGTAATATATCTGCTTCTTTATGAGTGTATTAAATAACAAGATCTAAGAGTGATTTCAAAAATGACTGATTCATCAATCTTACATAATACCCAAAGCTCACAATGCATACCCTCACCAATGAATGTCCATCATCCAGCCTCCCCACTCCCTTCCCCACCCCCAGAAAACCTCAGTTTGTTTCCTAAGATTAATAGTCTCTTATGGTTTGTCTCCCTCTGGTATTGTTTTGTTTCATTTTCCCCTCTCTTCCCCTATGATCCCCTGCCTTGTTTCTTAAATTCTGCATATCAGTGAGATCATATGATAATTGTCTTTCTCTGATTGACTTATTTTGCTTAGAATAATACCCTCTAGTCACATCCACATTATTGCGAATGGCAAGATATCGTTTTTGAAGGCTGTATAATATTCCATCATGTATATATACCACTTCTTCTTTATCCATTCATCTGTCGATGGACATCTGGACTCTTCCCATAGTTTGGCTATTGTGAACATTGCTACTATAAATATTACGGTGCACATGCCCCTTTGGATCATTACATTTGTATCTTTAGGGCGAATATCCAGTAGTGCATTTGCTTTTTGAGAAACCTCCAGAGTGGTTGCACCTGCTTGCATTCCTACCAACAGTGTAGAAGGGAGATTTCTTTTTGGAGTCAATCCTCTTACACCCTGCCATTGTTTTATCAACTAAGTTTATATTCTAAATTCTTTGTTGTCATTTTAACAATCATCACAGCATTTTTACCAGGAGTGGTTTTCATCTCAACAAACCACTATTTTTGCTTATTCACAAAAAAAACTTTTCATCAGTTAAAGACGTATCATTGCAGCAATTCAGTCACAGCTTCAGTCTTCACTTATATTCTTAATTCTCTTGATATTTTTTTTACCACATTTGCAGTTTTTCTTTCACTCAGGTCATGAACCCTTCAAAGTCATCCAAGAAGGTTGGAATACATTTCTTCCAGATTCCTATTGATGTTGATATTTTGACCTCTTCACATAAATAACAAATGTTCTTAATGAAATGTAGGATGGTGAATCCTTTCCAAAGGTTTTCAAGTTACTTTGTCCAAATCTGTGAAAGGAATCCCTATCTATGCTGCTATAGTCTTATTATGAAATGTGTTTCTTACATAATAAGACTTGAAAGTTCTGGTCCATGAACTTTAGAGGGAAGTTGTATTAGCAGGCATGAAAACATTCATCTCATTGTATCTCTCTAACAGAGCTCTTGGGTGATCAGATGCTTTGCCAATTAGTGATAACATTCATTTTAAAAGGAATATATATATATATTTTCCTGAGCAGTAGCTGTCAACAGTAGATTGAAAATATTGAGTAAACTATGTTGTAAGAGATGTGCTGTTATTTAGTTTTTGTTATTCCATTTATAGAGTATAGGCAGAGTAGACTTAGTATTATTTTCTTGAAGTATAGTTAACATACAATATTATATTGGTTTCAGCTGTACAACATAGAGATTTGACAATTATATGCATTGCAAAATGACCACCATGATAAGTGTAGTTACCATCTAAAACCATAGATAATTATTACATTATTGACTATATTCCCTATGGTGCACTTTTCAGCCTTATAATGTTTATTTTATAATTGGATGTTTGCACCTCTAAATCCTCTTCACTTATTTCACCCATCTCCTCACCCACCTCCACTCTGGTTATCACCATTTTGCTCTCTATACTTATGAATCTGTTTCTTTTTCTTTGTTCATTCACTTTATTCTTTACATCTTAATATAAATTATGTAGTATTTGTCTTTTTCTGACTTATTTGGCTTAGCAAAATGCACTCTGGGTCTGCCCATGTTGTTGTAAAAGTCAAGATTTTATTTTTTGTTATGGTTGGATACACACCTTCTTTATCTGTTCAGCTCCTCATGGACAAAGGTTGTTTCCATAACTTGGCTATTGTAAGTAATGCAGCAATAGACACAAAAGTGCTAATATCTTTTTTAATTAGAGTTTTTCCTTTCCTTTCCTTTCTTTTGCCTAATAACCAGAAGAGAATTTACTGGGTCATGCTGTATTTCTACTTGATTTTTTTTCAAGGAAACTCTATACTCTTTTCCACAGTGGATGTGCCAATTTAGATTCTCACTAGCAGTGCACAAGAAATAACTTTTCTCTGTATTCTTGCCAACACTTGTTATTTCTCGTCTTTTGAAACTAGCCATTTTGACAAGAGTAAGATGGTATCTTAAGTGGTTTTGATTTGTCTTTCCCTGTTGGTTAGTAATGTTAAGCATCTTTTCATATAGAAAAGATATATCTTTTCTATATGATAGAAAGATAAATAGAAATATCTATTTAAGTGTTCTGCCCATATTTAAAATAAAATTATTTGCTTTTTCAGCATCTATTGAGAGTATCATATGGTTCTTGTTCTTTCTTTTATTGATGTGTTGTATCACATTGACTGATTTGCGGATGTTGAACCAACCTTGCAGCCCTGGAATAAATCCTACTTGGTCGTGGTGAATAATCTTTTTAATGTACTGTTGAATCCTATTGGCTAGTATTTTGTTGAGTATTTTCGCATCTGTGTTCATCAAGGATATCGGTCTATAGCTCTCTTTTTTGGTGGGATCCTCGTCTGGTTTTGGGATCAAGGTGATGCTGGCCTCATAAAATGAGTTTGGAAGTTTTCCTTCCATTTCTATTTTTTGGAACAGTTTCAGGAGAATAGGAATTAGTTCTTCTTTAAATGTTTGGTAGAATTCCCCCGGGAAGCCGTCTGGCCCTGGGCTTTTGTTTGTTTGGAGATTTTTAATGACTGTTTCAATCTCCTTACTGGTTATGGGTCTGTTCAGGATTTCTATTTCTTCCGGTTCAGTTGTGGTAGTTTATATGTTTCTAGGAATGCATCCATTTCTTCCAGATTGTCAAATTTATTGCCGTAGAGTTGCTCATAGTATGTTCTTATAATAGTTTGTATTTCTTTGGTGTTAGTTGTGATCTCTCCTCTTTCATTCATGATTTTATTTATTTGGGTCCTTTCTCTTTTCTTTCTGATAAGTCTGGCCAGGGGTTTATCAATTTTATTAATTCTTTCAAAGAACCAGCTCTTACTTTCGTTGATTTGTTCTATTGTTTTTTTGGTTTCTATTTCATTGATTTCTGCTCTGATCTTTATGATTTCTCTTCTCCTGCTGGGCTTAGGGTTTCTTTCTTGTTCTTTCTCCAGCTCCTTTAGGTGTAGGGTTAGATTGTGTACCTGAGACCTTTCTTGTTTCTTGAGAAAGGCTTGTACCGCTATATATTTTCCTCTCAGGACTGCCTTTGTTGTGTCCCACAGATTTTGAACCGTTGTATTTTCATTATCATTTGTTTCCATGATTTTTTTCAATTCTTCTTTAATTTCCCGGTTGACCCATTCATTCTTTAGTAGGATGCTGTTTAGTCTCCATGTATTTTGGTTCTTTTCAAACTTCCTTTTGTGGTTGAGTTCTAGCTTTAGAGCATTGTGGTCTGAAAATATGCAGGGAATGATCCCAATCTTTTGATACCGGTTGAGTCCTGATTTAGGACCGAGGATGTGATCTATTCTGGAGAATGTTCCATGTGCACTAGAGAAGAATGTGTATTCTGTTGCTTTGGGATGAAATGTTCTGAATATATCTGTGATGTCCATCTGGTCCAGTGTGTCGTTTAAGGCCTTTATTTCCTTGCTGATCTTTTGCTTGGATGACCTGTCCATTTCAGTGAGGGGAGTGTTAAAGTCCCCTACTATCATTGTATTATTGTTGATGTGTTTCTTTGATTTTGTTATTAATTGGTTTATATAGTTGGCTGCTCCCACGTTGGGGGCATAGATATTTAAAATTGTTAAATCTTCTTGTTGGACAGACCCTTTGAGTATGATATAGTGTCCTTCCTCATCTCTTATTATAGTCTTTGGCTTAAAATCTAATTGATCTGATATAAGGATTGCCACTCCTGCTTTCTTCTGATGTCCATTAAATCTGGAGGTGTCTTTGGGCTTAAAATGAGTTTCTTGGAGGCAACATATAGATGGGTTTTGTTTTTTTATCCATTCTGATACCCTGTGTCTTTTGACAAGTGCATTTAGCCCATTAACATTCAGGGTAACTATTGAGAGATATGAATTTAGTGCCATTGTATTGCCTATAAGGTGACTGTTACTGTATATGGGCTCTGATCTTTTCTGATCTACTACTTTTAGTCTCTCTCTTTCCTTAGAGGACCCCTTTCAATATTTCCTGTAGAGTTGGTTTGGTGTTTGCAAATTCTTTCAGTTGTTGTTTGTCCTGGAAGCTCAAAGTACAGCATCCCTTCCTGATCAAAACTCTTCAAAGTGTAGGGATAGAGGGCACATACCTCAATATCATCAAAGCCATCTATGAAAAACCCACCGCAAATATCATTTTCAATGGAGAAAAACTGAAAGCTTTTCCGCTAAGGTCAGGAACACGGCAGGGATGTCCATTATCACCACTGCTATTCAACATAGTACTAGAGGTCCTAGCCTCAGCAATCAGACAACAAAAGGAAATTAAAGGCATCCAAATCGGCAAAGAAGAAGTTAAATTATCACTCTTCGCAGATGATATGATACTATATGTGGAAAACCCAAAAGACTCCACTCCAAAACTGCTAGAACTTATACAGGAATTCAGTAAAGTGTCAGGATATAAAATCAATACACAGAAATCAGTTGCATTTCTCTACACCAACAGCAAGACAGAAGAAAGGGAAATTAAGGAGTCAATCCCATTTACAATTGCATCCAAAACCATAAGATACCTAGGAATAAACCTAACCAAAGAGACACAGAATCTATACTCAGAAAACTATAAAGTACTCATGAAAGAAATTGAGGAAGACACAAAGAAATGGAAAAATGTTCCATGCTCCTGGATTGGAAGAATAAATATTGTGAAAATGTCGATGCTACCTAAAGCAATCTACACATTTTATGCAATTCCTATCAAAGTGCCATCCATCTTTTTCAAAGAGATGGAACAAATAATTCTAAAATTTATATGGAACCAAAAAAGACCTCGAATAGCCAAAGGGATATTGAAAAAGAAAGCCAACATTGGTGGCATCACAATTCCGGACTTCAAGCTCTATTACAAAGCTGTCATCATCAAGACAGCATGGTACTGGCACAAAAACAGACCCATAGATCAATGGAACAGAATAGAGAGCCCAGAAATAGACCCTCAACTCTATGGTCAACTAATCTTCGACAAAGCAGGAAAGAATGTCCAATGGATAAAAGACAGCCTCTTCAATAAGTGGTGCTGGGAAAATTGGACAGCCACATGCAGAAAAATGAAATTGGACCATTTCCTTACACCACACACGAAAATAGACTCAAAATGGATGAAGGACCTCAATGTGCGAAAGGAATCCATCAAAATCCCTGAGGAGAATACAGGCAGCAACCTCTTTGACCTCAGCTGCAGCAACATCTTCCTAGGAACAACGCCAAAGGCAAGGGAAGCAAGGGCAAAAATGAACTATTGGGATTTCATCAAGATCAAAAGCTTTTGCACAGCAAAGGAAATAGTTAACAAAATCAAAAGACAACTGACAGAATGGGAGAAGATATTTGCAAAGGACATATCAGATAAAGGACTAGTGTCCAGAATCTATAAAGAACTTAGCAAACTCAACACCCAAAGAACAAATAATCCAATCAAGAAATGGGCAGAGGACATGAACAGACATTTCTGCAAAGAAGACATCCAGATGGCCAACAGACACATGAAAAAGTGCTCCATATCACTCGGCATCAGGGAAATACAAATCAAAACCACAATGCGATATCACCTCACACCAGTCAGAATGGCTAAAATCAACAAGTCAGGAAATGACAGATGCTGGCGAGGATGCGGAGAAAGGGGAACCCTCCTACACTGTTGGTGGGAATGCAAGCTGGTGCAACCTCTCTGGAAAACAGCATGGAGGTTCCTCAAAATGTTGAAAATAGAACTTCCCTATGACCCAGCAATTGCACTATTGGGTATTTACCCTAAAGATACAAATGTAGTGATCCAAAGGGGCACGTGTACCCGAATGTTTATAGCAGCAATGTCCACAATAGCCAAACTATGGAAAGAACCTAGCTGTCCATCAACAGATGAATTGATCAAGAAGATGTGGTGTATATACACAATGGAATACTATGCAGCCATCAAAAGCAATGAAATCTTGCCTTTTGCGACAACATGGATGGAACTAGAGCGTATCATGCTTAGCGAAATAAGTCAAGCAGAGAAAGACAACTATCATATGATCTCCCTGATATGAGGAAGTGGTGATGCAACATGGGGGCTTAAGTGGGTACGAGAAGAATAAATGAAAGAAGATGGGATTGGGAGGGAGACAAAACATAAGTGACTCTTAATCTCACAAAACAAACTGAGGGTTGGGGGGGGAGGGGGTTTGGGCGAAGGGGGTGGGATTATGGACATTGGGGAGGGTATGTGCTTTGGTGAGTGCTGTGAAGTGTGTAAACCTGATGATTCACAGACCTGTACCCCTGGGGATAAAAATATATGTTTATAAATTTAAATGTAAAAAATAAAATAAAATAAAATTATTTGCTTTTTTGGTATTGAGTTGTGTGAGTTCTTTGTATGTCTTAGATATTAACCCCTTATTGAATATATTATTTACAAATACCTTCTCTGTCTCAGTGGCTGCTTTTATTGTTGTTGTTGTTGATGCTTTCCTTTGCCATGCAAAGCTTTTTATTTTGTTGTAGTCCCAATTATATTAGTTTTTGTTGATCTTGCCTGAGCAGAGAGATACAGAAAAACATTTCTAAGGCTGATATACAGGAGGGTTACTGACTATGTTTTCTATCAGTTTTAAGATTTTAGGTTTTATATTTGGTTATTTAATCCATCTTGAGTTTATTTTGTGTGTGGTGTAAGGAAGTGGTCTAGTTCCATTCTTTTGTGTGTAGCTGTCCAGTTTTCTCAATACCATGTTGAAGAGACTGTATTTTCCCCCATTTTATATTCTTGCCTCTTTTGTCATAGATTAATTAACCATGTAAGTATAGGTTGATTTCTGGCATCTCTATTTTACTCCATTGATCTATGTGTCTGATTTTGTTCCAGTACCATACTATTTTGATTACTACATCTTTGTAGTATAGTTTGAAATACAGGATTCTGATACTTCCAGCTTTGTTCTTTCTCACAATTACTTTGGTAATTCGTAGTCTTTATGTTTCCATACAAATTTTAGTATTATTTAATCTAGTTCTTAAAATCCCACTGATATTTTAAAAAGGATTTTACTGAATCTGTAGATTGCTTTGGGTAATATAAACAGTTTAATAATATTAATTCTTCCAATTATGATCACAGTTATATCTTTCCATTTATCCATGCCATCTTCAAGTTCTTTCATCAATGCCTTAGTGTTTTCAGAGTACAGATCTTTCACCTCCTTGATTAAATTTATTCCTGTGTATTTTATTATTTTTTATATATTTTATTCTTTTTGATATAATTGTAAATGGTATTGTTTTCTTAATTTATCTTCCTGCCACTTTATTATTGGTGAATAGGAATAGAAAAGTTTCTGTATATTACTTTTTTAATCCTGCAACTTTACTAAATGCATTAGTTTTTTTTTTTTAAAGATTTTATTTATTTATTTGCCAGAGACAGAGGGAGAGAGAGCGAGCGAGCACAGGCAGACAGAGAGGCAGGCAGAGGCAGAGGGAGAGGGAGAAGCAGGCTCCCTGCCGAGCAAGGAGACGGATGTGGGACTCGATCCCAGGACCTTGGCATCATGACCTGAGCTGAAGGCAGCCGTTTAACCAACTGAGCCACCCAGGCGTCCCTAAATGCATTAGTTTTAATACTATTTTGGTAGAATACCTAGGGGTTTTTATATATATAGTATTATATCATCTACAAATAGTGAAAATTTCATCTCTACCTTAGCAATTTGGATGCCTTTATTTATTCTTCTTTTTGATTTCTGCAGCTAGGACTTCAAGCAATATGTTGAATAAAAGTGATGACAATAGACATCCTTGTCTTGTTCCTGATCTTAGAGGAGAAGCTTCCAGTATGCTTTTAGTATGACGTTGTGGGTGATTTGTCATATATGGCTTTTATTGGTTTGAGGTAAATTCCCTTTAAGTTCACTTTGTTGAGAGTTTTTATCATAAGTGGATGTTAAATTTTGTCATATGTTCTCTTTAAGATGATCATAAGATTTTTAAACTTTATTTTGTTAGTTTGATTAGATTAAATGATATGTGGATTTGGAGCCATCCTTCCATTCCTAGAATAAGTCTCACTTATTCACAGTGAATGATCCTTTTAATTTTTGCTGAATTCAGCTAATTAATATTTTGCTGAGGATTTTGCATCTATGTCCTTCAGGGGTATTGGCCTGTAGTCTTTTGTTCTGTAGAGTCTTTGCTTGGTTTTTGTATCAGGGCAATTCTTGTCTCAGAGAAATAATTTGGAAAAACTGTCTCTCTTTTGTAGAAAAGGATAGGTATTAACTCTAAAAAAGGATAGGTATTAACCTTTCTTTAAATATTGGTATAAGTCACCTGTGAAGCCATCCTGGACTTTTCTGGGAGTCTTTTGATTACTGATTCAATTTTATTACCAGTAATTCATATGTTCACATTTTCTATGTTTCCTGATTCAGTGTTGGAAGATTATGTTTGTAGGAATTTATTCATTTCTTCTAGATTGTCTAATTTGTTGATATATAATTTTTCTAATTCTTTAATACTGTGTATTTCTGTGGCATTGGTTGTAAGTTTTCCTCTATAATTTCTGATT
The DNA here is from genome assembly GCF_030435805.1 of Mustela lutreola. Lineage (NCBI taxonomy): Eukaryota > Metazoa > Chordata > Mammalia > Carnivora > Mustelidae > Mustela > Mustela lutreola. The sequence continues at coordinate 14,322,850 of NC_081290.1, forward strand.
TTATTTATGTGAGTCATCCCTCATTTTTTCTTGATGAGTCTAACTGAAGGATTATCAATTTTATCTTTTCAGTAAAACAGATTTTAGTAGCTATTTTTGATAGCCATTTCATTTTTTTAAGTAACTATTTCATTTATTTCCACTCTAATCTTTTTTATTTTCTTCTTTCTACTAACTTTTAGATTTGTTTTTCTTTTTCTAGTTCCTCTAGGTATAAGGTTAGATTGCTTATTTTAAATTTTTCTAGTTTATTGAGGTTGATCTGTATCACTAATAACTTCCCTCTTAGAACTGATTTTGCTACATCCTAAAGATTTTGAACTGTTGTGTTCCCATTTTCCTTTCTCTCCAGGTATTTTTCCATTTCCTCTTTGATGGTTTTCTTGACCCATTGATTGTTTAGTAGCAAGTTTTTTAGCTTCACATATGTATTTCTTCACATTTGTTTTCTTCTTGGATTCAATTTCTAATTTCACACTGCTGTGATCTGAAAAGATGCTGGATATGATTTCAATCTTCTTAAAATTATTGAGACTTGTTTTGTAGCCTCACATGAGGTCTCTCAAGAAGAATGTTCCAGGGTGCCTGGGTGGCTCAGTGGGTTAAACTGCTGCCTTCAGCTCAGGTCATGATTTCAGCATCCTGGGATCAAGTCCCGCTTCAGGCTCTCTGCTCAGCAGGGAGCCTGCTTCCCTCTCTCTCTCTCTGCCTCCCTCTCTGTCTACTTGTGATCTCTGTCAAATAAATAAATAAAATCTTAAAAAAAAAAGAAGAATAATGTTCCATATGCATTTGAAAAGAATGTGTATTCTACTGTTTTTGGATAGAATGTTCTGTATGTATCAGTGGAGTCCATCTGGGCTAACCTATCATTCAAAGCCACCATTTCCTTGTTGACCTATTGATGTAAGTAGGATGTTAAAGTCCTATATCATTATTACATTACTCTCAATTTCTTCCTTTATCTCTGTTAATATTTTCTTTATATATTTAGGTGCTCCTATGCTGGATTCATAGATATTTATAATTGTTATATCCCCCTTTTGGATTGATCTCTTTATATTATGCAATGCCCCAAATGGTCTCCTGTTATAATCTTTGTTTTAATGAATATTTTGTCTGATATAACTATTGCTCCTCCTCCTGCTGCTGCTGCAGCTGCTGCTGCTGCTGCGCCTCTTTCTCCTTCTTTTTCTATCTTCTATTTGCATAGACTGTCTTCTTCCATCGTTTCACATTTAGGCTTTGAGTCTTTAGGTCTTTTTTTTTTTTTTTTTTTTTTTTTTAAGACTCCATCCATTCACCTGACAGAGAGAGATCACAAGTAGACAGAGAGGCAGGCAGAGAGAGAGAGAGAGGAGGAAGCAGGCTCCCTGCCGAGCAAAGAGCCCGATGTGGGGCTCGATCCCAGGACCCTGAGATCACGACCCGAGCCGAAGGCAGCGGCCTAACCCACTGAGCCACCCAGGCGCCCCAGAGTCTTTAGGTCTTAAGAGAGTTTCTCATAGGTAGCATCTAGATAAGTCTTTTTTTTTTTTTTTTTCCTAATCCATTAGTCACCTGAGGTCTTTTGATTTGAGCATTTAGAAAACTTACATTTAAAGTTTTTATTGATAGATATGTACTTATTTCCATTTTATTATTATTATTTTTTTAGTACTTCTCAGTTCATGTTTTTCTCTTGCTCTTTTCCCTTGTGATTTAATGTCATCCTTTAGTGTTATGCTTGGATTTCTTTATCATTTTTTTGTGTATTTATTATAGTTTTTTGGTTTGTGGTTCCAATGAGACTCATATATAGTATCCTAAGTATATAACAATCTATATTAAATTGATGGTCACTTAAGTTTGAAGATACTCTAAAAGCACTAAATTTTTACTTTCCTGTCTCCACATTATATATATGTATATGCATATACATTTATATATTTTACATCTTTTATTTTTTGAATTCATTAAGTAATTTTTTTAATGTAACAGATTTTACAATTTTATTTCCTTTTAATCTTCAGACTAGCTTTGCAAGTAATTGATCTTTTACCTTTACTATATTTACTTTTACTGGGAATTTTTTGCTTTCATAATCTTTTTCTAATTATGGTCTTTTTTCCCCCAATTATTAAATGAGTCCCTTTAACATTTCTTGTAAGACTGGTTTTGTGATACCTTTGTTTTCTCTGCTATTTTCCATGTGGTCTATCTTTTGTTGCAAAGAAACTGTTCAATCAGCACTTATTTTTCCTCAGTAGAAATCTCTATCTATATATCTATAGATTCAGTATATCTGTGTGAGGAGGTAAGTTCAGTGTCTTCCTCTGCCATCATTTTAGACCCATCTCCAATTTAGTACAACTCTTAAGAGTCCCAGAATTCTTGTAATGGTAAATGAACAATGGCTTTTAACTTTAAGTTATCAGTTGCATTCCCTCCTAACAAAATAATTACACTGCCCTTTGAAATTTTAAAGAGAGGCATGATTTCTCCTTCTTTTATTATAGATTTTTGTCTATATTAAAAAAAATGTTAGATACCTTCATTAATTATCTCATCTGGATCTTCTGGATGTCTTTGCTTCAGTTTCTACATCAATACTTGCTTTACCTTGCATTTTTATGTTATGAAAGTGGCTTCTTTCCTTAAACTTCATGAGCAAACCTTTGCTAGCTTTCAACTTTTCTTCTGCAGCTTCCTCACCTCTCTCAGTCTTCAGAGAAGTGAAGAGAGGTAGGGCCTTGCTTTGGAATAGGCTTTGGCTTAAGAGAATGCCATAGCTGTTTTGATCTTTCCAGACTACTCAAAATTTTTCTATAATAGTGTAAGGCTGTTTCACTTTCTTATTATTTTTGTGTTTATTAGAATAGTATTTTTACATTTTAATTTCCAAGGACTTCTTCTGCATTCACAGCTTGCCTGTTTTTGCAAAACAGCTAAATTTAGCCTATCTTGCCTTTCTACAAGACTTCCTCACTAAGCTTAAATGTTTCTAGTTTTTGTTTGAAGTGAGAAATGTGCAACTCTTTCTTAAACTTGAATACTTGGAGGCCATTGCAGGATTATTAATTGGCCTAATTTAAACATTATTGTTGCTCCAGGAATAGGGAGGCATGAAGAAAGGAAAAGAGATGATGTAATGGCTGGCCTGCGGAGCAGTCAGAACACACATTAAGTTCACCATTGTATATGGGTATGGTTCATGGTTCCCCCAAACAATACAATAGTAACATCAAATATTACTGACCACAGATTGCCATACACATGTAATAATTTAAAAGTTTTAAATACTGTGAGAATTATCAAAATGTGACATAGAGGGTACAAAGTGAGCAAATGCTGTTGGAAAACTGATGCTGATAGAGTTGCTTGATACACAGTTGACATAAACCTTCAATTTGAAAAAAGCACAGCATCTGTGAAGTATAATAAGGCAAAAATGCAATAAAATGAAGTATGCTTATTGTATATTATCCATATTCATAATGCAAGAGAATATTATTTGTCTGCTAAAAGTTGATTAAAATATGTGAACAGCTAATATTTCCCCATCCTAATTTCTGCACTGCCTGATTTTTGGCCATGGATTCCAGGTTAAACCTCTTGAGAAAAAAAGTTGGTCAGCTGAGAATATCAAAGAAATAATATTCTGGATTCAGTGACAACTAGCCATCTCACAATAATAAGATAAGTAGGTTAGTAAGTGGAATACGTAAGCAAATGTTTGTTTTACTCAAACTAAATAGACATAATAGTGACTTCCCCTCTCCCAACATTAGTAGCCTTTTTCAACATTCTGTGGGTCTGCATTTATAGTTTTAATCGTCTGTATATGCCTAGGATTGAAATATGGATATATAGAACATGGGAAAACATTTTTTTAAACAATGATTATTTTCCCTCTCTTGGTCCTTTCCTTTTTTTTTTTTTTTTTTTACAGCACCCCACTTTTAATTCAGATAATAATTTCTGTATGAGCTGCTTTCAGAAAAAGAATATAAAAGGTTTACAAATACCAAGCATTTAGGAAATCAAAGACAACTCGGAATATAATCAAAATATATAGGAGAAATGGTATTTTAACAGTGTAAGACTGTTCTATTCCAGACTAAAAAAAAAAATAATCCCCCAGTCTTGGAACAGGTGGTGAGATAAAAGAACAATATAAGATCAGCACTGTGGTCTCCTACGACAAATCCTGAATCTTATCACAGGGCACCTGAACATGTGCAAGGACAGGAAGCTATAGAGATTAGGAGTTTTCTGGGCCATGGTGACTGTACTTACTTGGGAATATTGGCTTATCAGCATTCAGGAAGATGAACAATCAACTATTGCTTCTTTTAATCTAACTGGTGTGAACGGAGAAGAGTGATCCAGAAGACAAGGTAGAAAAGTTGAATGTCTTGTCTCTTACTAATACACATAGGAATACAATCTAGAATTCATATTTACATCTACACATTTTAAGAATCTTTGGATTCACACATTGACTTTTATCTGTGTGCTGCTTTACAGAATGTAGCAAGTTTGGGTTTCTGAGTCTTCTACTATTATTTCTTAGAGTATCATCTTTTTAAAAAATCTTTAAAGTACTAAGTACTTGAAGTACTAAATTCAAGAAAAATGTATGAAATATTTTATTTGAAGACTGGTATTGTAATTACAGATTTGGAAAAAAATAGTTATTGGGATGGAGAGAGAGAAAACACTTAAGATCTTATTTGGGGAAATAATCAGAAAGAAAAGAATATGAAAGAATAGATGAAAAGCTATTTAGCAGAAACCTTATAGCATGTTTTACTTCTATCCTATTTATATGCTTATTTTTTTGTCTTTTATCTTCTCAAGGGAATTTTCCTTGTTGAAAATATGTTTCACTATTCTTTGGATTTCTAAACCATTGCCGAAGTCAGATGACAACACATTTGCAGTTCCTGGCACCCCAATCCCCTGCTGTCAGGATTGTAAATGATGCTACTTTTCAACAAAGCAGTGATCCAGTGAGGGGATTAGAGGCATGAATTTTAACCTACAAAATATGAATGTGAAGTTAACATGATGCTTTTTCAGTGAATATGTTCTGAGAATACTGTTGCTAGCAAGATTGTAGTTGTAGTTGCTTCTTTCAGCAGCCATCATTGTAAGTGAAAATCACCAAATATTTAATCAGTTGTTTTTAAAGACCTATTGGCATAGTGAAGCCCAGATAAGTTTATTTCCTCAGTATCACCTTCCACCTTATTAGAGGATGCTTCCACACTAAGAATAATTGAATAATTATTGGTTGGGAAAATGGGTAGGGCTACTGCTATAACTAATTAATAGAGAAGATTTATGTCCTCTGAATTGGATCTGTTGTGACAATCGCTTATACCACAATATATACTGAATTTAAGCAGAAAGTTAATATGTGATTGCAAACAGCAAACTCTCTCTCATTTTTCATATATTGCAGTTGTTCCAGTTTTTGATGAAATAAAATATTTTTCTTAACAAATCACAAAGTTTATTTGTTTGAGATTTAATTTGATTTTTTAAAATTAAGCCTCTATTTCAAGAAGAGAAGTCTACTTCTCTTGGGGAATGGGGAGAGGGGTCTCCTCACTCCAAGAACTGTGTAAGCCAAGGAGAGAAGGGGAGAAGATAAGGGTTCTCTATGATTGTGAAGAATCATGCCTTCTGAGACTTGCCTGTAACTAGAGATGATCAAGGAAGAAGCAAATATGAATAGAATTGGGAGGCTTCAGCTTTATTTAACTCTGTTTCTTTTAGTTGAAGAAATTTTATTTCTCTAAAAATATATTTTTGCACTCATCCATTTAGTTTTGATTAAAGTATTTATTGTAGATGCTGTGATTCTTTTTGTATCTATTTGAACCCCATAACATGAATACCCAATGGAAAAGTCAGTATTTATTAATTTATGTGGCACACTGAGAATTAGGTGATTAGTAATTGCTTTTGCATCATCTAATGATTTATGTCATACATTTAGTGTTACAACTAAGAATAAAGAAACACAGACTTCTATGTGATTTTCCTTTTCAGTGGAAGTTTTAAAACTATGTAGTTGTCAGCCATGAGTACTTATGATTACCTATTCATTATGTACCTGTTAAATCCTACTTATTTTTAAGTTCTCAGTTCAAATATCACTTCAGTGAGATATTTCCCACATTCCAAGAGTGAATCAGGTTTTTTTCACTATAATTTGTACCATGTACCCTGGGTCATTTACGTTACATTGCCTAGAACTTTTGTAATTTTATATTTACTTATGTAAACAATTAACTAACTTAATGTACACCTCTGTCCTATTGAGAGAAGAGGATTTCATTTGTTTCCCTGCATCATTTAGTAGGGTGCGTAATACATGATAAGAGTTCAATAAATATTATATTTATTTTAAAAATAAATATGTTCATTAACATAGATTTGCTTCTTAGGCAGATTATAACATAGAAGAAAGATAAAACACTAATATAAATATAGTTAGTATAAATATAGCAGATAAATGATAAAAATAACCATATGGTACTAAGGGAGAATAGTGGTAAAGTCTAGAACTCTAGTTTGTTGCCCTCTAGGATCAGCTTTAAAATAGAACTGTCTCTTGACTATATTTTATCCTCTCCAGCTACTTGTACACTCTTGCTCTATACTCAGATTCTCTCCATCTGGTACATAAACATTTTCAATTTCTTTCACTCTTGGAACAACAATTGACCCCAAGCTCTACTCCAGAAATGTATTAACTTTGGATATAAAAATAAGGTCTCTTTTCCTGTGATGGGAGGAAAGTAGGAAGAAATGATTATGGATAAAAGGAAATTGTGTGGAAGGGAGGTGAATTAAGACAGTTTCTATATTATTATCTTTTTACTATAGAATGCAATGATAGAATGCAGTGAAGTTTATGCTTGAAAGTAATGTGAGGGGGACGTTAAGGAGAACACTAAAGATATGCAGCATCTTCTGAGCAAAATATGACAAAAAATTACTGGTTATGTGGAAAGATTTCCAAGATGAACTGAAGACTCAGCTGGATATGAGCATAATGTGGTTTTTGCTAGCACTAATCCAAACGTCTATGATTTTTTTTCTCCAGAAGTGCTATTCATCTTTATTTTTTCCCCTTGGATAAAGTCTTCAAAACAATTTATATAGTAGGAGAAATTTGTTTTGTTTTTAATTTCACTGAGAGTTGTGTGGAGCTGACTAATATAGTAGTAGTTTGCATTTCGTATGGAAATTGTATTTTTAATTTTGATGTCATTAATTCAATCCAGGCATCATTTAACAAGTTTGTCTTTTTTTCAAAGTTGAAAAAACCTATAATTTTAAATAATGCATTATTTTATGTATTCTAGTAGTTACTGATATTATTATACTTTTTAACCTAATGCATGAATGTACCAAAATATATAAATAAAACCCTTAATGTTGAATCATCCCTCTATTGCTAAGTTAAAACCTAATTTGCCATGGTATATTTTCATCAGTCAATGATATTTTGTGGTATTTTGTTACTTATATTTGTAATATTGGTTTTTCTTTCTGTTCTTAGTAGGTATTGTGAATTTAGTTTATTTAATCCTAGTTTAAGCCAAACTCTAAACCAATTAATTGTATGCTGAACACATCAATTGAATTTATAATTTTTATACCTTCTGTAATACTTTTAAAATACTTTTAGTAAAAATACTTTTTAATTTTTATTATAATGTTATTTATTTATTTATTTATTTACTTGTATTTTAATTCCAGTATAGTTAACATGCATGTAATATAGTTTCAGGTGTCCAATATAGTGGCTCAAAGTATTATATATTATTACTCAGTGTTCATCAAGATAAATGTATTCTTAATTCCTTCACATATTTCATCCATCCTCTCACCTACCTCCCCTCTGGTAATCATCTCTTGAGTCGGTTCCTTTTTTTTTTTTTTTTTTTAGATTTTATTTATTTATTTGACAGAGATCACAAGTAGGCAGAGAAGCAGAAGCAGGCAGAGAGAGATGAAGGGAAGCAGACTCCTGCTGAGCAGAGAGTTCAATACAGGACTCTATCCCAGGACCTGGATCATGTCCTGAGTCAAAGGCCAAGGATTTAACCAACTGAGCCACCCAGAAGCCCTAAGTCTGTTTCTTAATTTTTTTTTTCTCTCTCTCTTTTCTTTTGCTTGTCTGTTTTGTTTCTTAAATTCCACTTATGAGTGAAATGGCTGAAATCATTTTTATGGATGAGTAATATCCCATTGTCTATATATACCATATTTTCATTATCCATTTATCTGTCCCTGAACACTTGGGCTGCTTCCATAGTTTGACTATTGTAACCAATAAACATAGGGGTGCATAAATCCCTTTGAGTTAGTATTTTTGCATTCTTTAGGAAAATATCCAGTGGGATTACTGGATCTTAGGGTAGTTCAGTTTGTGATTTTTTGAGGAAGCTCCAAGCTGTATTCCACAGTGGCTACATCAGTTGCATTTCTACCAAGAGTGCAAGAGTATATGCCTTTTTCCACATCCTCACCAACACTTGTTATTTCTGGTGGTTTGGGCTTTAGCTGACAGGTAGTTTTGATTTACATTTTCCTGACAATGAGCATTGCTGAACATCTTTTCATACGTCTGTTGGCCATCTATATATCTTCTTTGGAGAAATGTCTGTTCATATCTTCCACTCATTTATTTTTAATTAGGTTATTTGGTTAGGGCTGTTGAGTTATATAAGTTCTTTATATACTTTGGATACTAACACTCTATTGGCTATGTTATTCGCAAGTATCTTTTTCCATTCAGGAAGTTGTCTTTTAGTTTTGCCGGCTGCTTTTTTGGCTGTGCAGAAGATTTTATTATGATATAATCCCAATATTTTATTTTTGCTTTTGTTTCCCTTGCCTCAGGACACACACCTAGAAAAACATTGCTGCAGCCAATATCAGAGAAATTACTGATTGTGTTTTCTTCTAATATTTTTAGGGTTTCAGGTCTCATATTTAGATAATTAATCTATTTTGAGTTTATCTTTGTGCATGGTGTGAGAAATCGGTCCAGTTTCATTCTTTTGCATGTAGTTTTGTTTTCCCTACACCATTTGTTGAAGACTTTTTTTCACTGAATATTCTTTTCTGCTTTGTCAAAGATTAATTGACCATATAATCATGGGTTTGTTTCTGGGGCTTCTATTCTATTCCATTAATCTATGTGTCTATCTTTCCTTTTTGATCACTACAACTTTGTAGTATAACATGAAATCTAGAGCTAGAATAACTCCAGCTTTGTTTTTCAAGATTGTGTTGGCTGTTCAGGGTCTATCATGGTTCCATACAAATTTTAGGATTATTTGTTCTAGTCCTGTGAAAAATGCTTGTGGCATTTTGATAGGGATTGCATTAAAACTGCAGATTGCTTTAGGTAATATGGACATTTTAACAATATTTGTTCTTCCAAACCATGAGCATGGAATATCTTTCCATTTGTGTATATTATCTTCAATTTCTTTCATCATTGTTTCATAGTTTTCAAAGTAGAAAATTCCTATTTAAATAAATACCTATTTGGTTAAGTTTATTTGTTCCTAGGTATTTTATTATTTTTGACACAACTGTTAATGGAATTGCTTTCTTAATTTCTCTCTCTGTTGCTTCATTATTAGTGTATAGATATGCAACAGATTTCTTCACATTGATTTTGATTCCTGAAAGTTTACTGAATTCATTTATTCTAGTAGTTTTTGGTGGAGTCTTTCAGGTTTTCTATATATAGTATATGTCATTTGCAAATAGTGAAAATTTTACTTCTTCCTTAAGAATTTGGATGACTTTTATATATTTTAGGAAGACTTTTTTATATTTAGAAAGAGAGAGTGTGGGTGTGTGTGTGAGCAGGGGGAGAGGGGAAAGCTTAAAACAGACTCCCTACTGAGCAGAGTCTGCTGCAGGGCTCATTCCCAGAACACTGAAATAATGACCTGAGCCAAAATCAGGAGTCAGCCACCCAATCAACTGATCCACCCAGGTACTCCTGGATGTTATGTATTTTTTTGTTGTTTGATTGCTGTGTCTAGGATTTCCAGTACTGTGTTTAATAAAATTGGTGAGAGGGGACATCCTTGTCTTGTTCCCAAGCTTAGAGGAAAAATGTCCCAATTTTTCAAGATTGAGTATGATCTTAACTGTGGGTTTTTCATATAAGGCATTTATAATATTGAGGTATTTTCCCTCTAAACCTACTCTTTTGAGGATTTTTTTCATGAATGCATATTTTACTTTGTTAAATGTTTGTTTTTTGCATCTATTGAAATGATCATATGGTTTTTATTCTTTCCTTTATTGATGTGATGTATTATGTTTATCAACTAGCAAATATTGAACCACCTTTGCTTCCTGGGAATAAATCCCGCCTGATTATGGTGAATGATTTTTTTTAATGTATCGTTTGATTTGGCTTGATAATATTTTGTTGAGAAATTCTGCATCTTCATTTATCAGAGATACTGGCCTGTAGTAGTTCTCTTTTTTTGAAGTGTCTGTATGTAGTTTTGGGGTTATACTGGCCTCGTAGAGTGAACTTGGAACCTTTCATCCTTCTTCTATTTTTTGTAATATTTTGAGAAAAATAGGTTTAACTCTTCATTAAATGTTTGGTAAAATTCACCTGTGAAGCTGTCAGTTCATAGACTTATCTTTTGGGAGGTTGGTTATTTATTTATTTATTTATTTATTTATTTATTTATACTACTGATTCAATTTCATTGCTAGTAATTGGTCTGTTCAAATGTTCTATTTCTTCCTGCTTCAGTTTTGATCAGCTATATTTTTTCTATGAATTCATCCATATCTTCTAGGTTTTCACTATTTTGGCATGTAATTTTTTATTTAAGATTTTATTTATTTATTTGACAAGAAGAGATCAGAAGTAGGCAGAGAGGAGGGGAAACAGGCTCACTGCTGAGCAGAGAGCCTGATATAGAGCTCAATCCCAGGACCCTGAGATCATGACCCGAGCCAAAGGCAGAGGCTTAATCCACTGAGCCACCCAGGTGCCTCAGGCATGTAATTTTTCATAATGTTCTCTTACAATCATATTTCTGAGGTGTCAGTTTTCTCCTTTTTCTTTGTAATTTTGTTCATTTGAGTCCTCTCTCTCTCTCTTTTTATTGGTCTGCCTAAAGGTTAATCAGTCTGTTGATCTTTTTCAAAGAATCACTTTCTGGATTCCTTGATCTGTTCTGTTGGTGTTTTAGTCTCTTTTCCACTGATTTCTGTTATTTTTTTAAATTATTTCCTTCTTTATACTGATTTGGTTTTATTTGTTCTTCTTTAGTTCCTTGCCATGAAAGTTTAGGTGGTTTGAGATTTTTCTTGGTTCTTGAGGTAGTCTTGTCTTGCTATAAACTTCCTTTTTAGAGCACTTTTCCTGCATCCCAAAGATTTTCAGCTGTTGTTTTTCCATTTTCATTTTTGTCCATGAATTTGTTTATTTATTCTTTTATTTCTTAGCGGAACCACTCATCATTTAGTACAATGATATTTAACATCCATGAATCTGTGCTTTTTCCTGATTTGTTTCTTGTGATTGATTTCTAATTTCATATCATTGTGGTCAGAAAAGATGCATGGTATGACTTCAGTCTTTTTAAATTTGTTAAGACTTGTTTTGTGGCCTAATATATAATCTATTCTGGAGAATGTTCCAATTGCACTTGAAAAGAATGTGTATTCTGCTGTTTTAGAATAGAATGTTCTGAATATCTCTGTTAAATCCATCTGGTCCAATATTCATTCAAAGCCACTAAGTTTTCTTATTTATTTTCTGTTTTAACAATCTGTCCATTGATGAAAGTGGCAGTGCTGAAGTCCCTTACTATTAGTTTATTATCAACTAGTTTATTTTTTTGTTTTTTTTTATATATTTGGGTGCTCCCATGTTGGGGCCATATATCTTTATAGATGCATCTTCTTGTTCCCTTTATTATTTTATACTGTTTCTCTTAATCTCTTGTTATAGACTTTGTTTTAAAGTCTATAGTCTCTGAAATAAGGATTGTTACTCTAGCTTTCTTTTCACAGCCACTTGCACGATAAATACTTTTCCATCCCTTCACTTTCAATCTGCATTTGTCTTCAGGTCTGAAATAATAAATAAGCCTCTTGTAGGCAGCATATAGGTATATTGATTCATATGTTTACCCTTTCCATTATCCTATGTCTTTTGATTGGAGCATTTAGTCCATTTACATTCAAAATAATTATTCATAAGTATGTATTTATTGCTATTTTTTTACTTGTTCTATGTTTGTTTTCCTCTCTGATGCTTTTTTTCTCTTGTTCTCTTGTCTCATGACTAGTTGGTTTGCCTTAGTGATGTACTTGGATTCCTTTGTCTTTGTATTTGTATGTTTATTACTGGTGTTTAATTTGTGTTTACTATTTGGTTTGTATATAACATCTTCTGCATGTAACGGTCTATATTAAGTTGGTGGTTGCTTAATTTTGAACCTATTCCTTACTTCTCTCTCCTCCCCTGAGTATATGGTGTCAGACTATATTTTATTTTCTAAGTCCCTTTACTGATTTTTACAGATATGCTTTTTTTTTTTCTTTTTTAACTGCTTTTGTACTTCCTTCTTTTCCTACTCTCACTTATGGTCTTTCCTTTCCACTCAAAGGGTCCTCTTTAAGGTTTCCTGTAGAGCTAATTTAGTGCTCATGACTTCCTTTAATTTTTATTTGTCTGGGAAACTCTATCTCTTTTTCTACTCTGAATGATAGCCTTGCTTGGTATTCTTGGCTGCAGACTGTTTTTCCTTTCATCACTTTGAATATACCCTGCCACGTCTTTGTGGTCTGCTGAAAAATCGGCTGATACTCTTGTGAGTCTTTGTTTGTATGTAACTGCTTCTTTTTTATACACTGCTTTAAAACATTTTTTGTCACTATTTTTTGCCATTTTAATAACTATATGTCTTAGTGTGGACTTCCTTGGGTTTAGTTTGTGGAGGGATATTTGTGCCTCCTGGATCCAAATTTCTGTTTCTTTCCCAGATTTGGGAAGTTTTCAGCTTTAGTTCATCAAATAAATTTTCATTCTTTCCTCTCTCTTCTTATGTCCTGTGAGTATATTCATGATCATTACTTTAAATTCTCTATCAGGCATATCTGTTTATATATATATATATATAAGATATATACTTTATATATATCTTATATCTATTTTTCTTAGATCTTTGCTATGATTTTTGTCATTTCTTTCCTTTGGGACATATTCCTCTGTGTCCTCATTTGTCTAACTCTCTGTGTCTGTTTCTATGTTAGGAAAGTAAGCTATACGTCCTACTCTTGAAAGTAATGGCTTTATGAAGAAGAGGTCCTGTATTTCCTACTGACTCAAACCTGTAGCTTCAGAGGTCTGAAGCCTACATATATTACATGTGCCCTACTTTTGTGCCTGGGGCAATTTTTTCCTTCAGTCCAGTCATCTGCAGTGGCTCTCGTTGCCTGTCATGGGCAGTGTTTTGCCTCTGTGGTATTTGTGGACCAGATTAAGATTTGCCTTGGGTTGAGTTGAATCAGACCAGGTTTTTACCAGAGATGCAGTAGCACCGAACTGCAAGTTATTCTCCCTGTATTGTCCCTTGAAAAGCTTTTGCTGGTAGGTACTTACAGCCAGACCAGCTGTCTGCTCCCAGGTCCCGGCTTTGTCTGTTCTTGGACTGGTTGGACTGGTAGATATGGTTATCTTTCTCTTTCCTCAAGGCTGGAGTCACTTTGGAGTGGTGCTTGCTGCTGTCTTGGCTACTTGCATATTGCCAAGCCTTTGGTATCACCCTGGATGTGTTCCAGCCAAGAGTGTATTGGAGAGATTGGATCTGCAATGTGCGTGTGGAGTGGGGGAGGAGTTGCAGTGTTTGCAAGGTTGGTGCATTGGTCTTCTGGGAAAAGAGACCTTCTGCCACCCCCACGGGGACTGTGGCAGGCCTGGCTAGAAGGGGTCAACCCTCGGAAGCATGGCAGGATAGGACACACTGTTAACAAGTTAGGTAGGGTGTGTGGGTACCATGCTGCTTCCCACAGGTAGCCCTGTGTTTATGCTGAAGGTTGAGGGAAAGACATGGCATCTGCCAATTTCTTTTATTCTGAAGAAGTTTTCAAGGATTTCTGCTCCTCCAGGACAAGTCCTGAAATTAGTAAACAACTCTGCCCCAGATATATTTAAAAAACTGCTGCTTCTATGCTGTATCTCCGCAGGCTACTTTTTGTGCTGTCTCCTTAAGGGTGAGGCCTGTTTCCTCTGTCCTCCTGTCTCTCTCAGAGCCAAGCCCACTGATTTTTAAAATCCAGGTTTTAAGTCCTCTGATTATAAGAACTCAAGAAATTAAGCCCCTCTGTTTTTCAAAGCCAAATTTTATGGGGTTTCATCTTCCCCATGCAGGTTCCCTAGTGTGAGGTTCTGTTTCCTTTCTCTTTCTGTGTCTGCAGGTTCCTCCATCCTGTGGATAGTTTTGGGGGTCCATTTAGTTCCCCACTGCATCTCTGTCCTTCCCACTGTCTTCTGAGTGGTATCTTCTTTACAATTTGGTTGTGGAGTTTGTTTTACCAGGCTTCAGATAATTTTATGGGATTATTTACATGTCTGTGAGTATAATCTAGTTATATACCTGGGAATATAACTTGGAATCTTCCTACTCTGCAATGTTCCCAGGAAGTGCTGGTGGTTTGTTGTTGTTGTTGTATGTTTGTTTGTTTTTTTTAACATTTTTAATTTTCCAAAATGGGATTGTGAGTTTTTCCCCTGAGTTTTCAGAGAAAATGTATAAATACAGTATCTGATCATTCTACTAGTATTTTTCTAAGGTAGTTAATTTCCGTAAGATTATTTTTTTAGTATATTTTAAGCCTACAAAAACTTCTCAGAATACTGTTTACTATGTTCCTTGCCTTTTTTATAAATATCTATAGATAACCAGTGATTTATGTTTCCATTTCTGTTTTTATTTAAAGCTCATTTATTCTCTAGAAGAATGTTTATTCTTTTTCAAATATCAAGGTTTATCACCTGATGTTAGATGAACCTAATCAATTAGATTTATACTTAGAGAAGTAAAGATGTTTATTTATGTCAGTGGGAGCATTACATAATCAATTTTGATTATATTTTATATTTGAGAGAAATATTTATATATATAGTGTGAATATGTTTGTATTTATATCATATTTATCATTTTTTATCTAGTGAACTAAAAATTTTATTTTTATTCTACTACTTGTCATAATAATAAACATTGATATTTCAATATAAAAATAAAAAGATTCAACTATAAATGATTTATATCTACTCCTTAACAAAAAGAAAACATTCTTAACATATTTTAACTTTTTTGTCACCATTATAAAAGCTGTTTCTTTTATTATTAATATTGTGATACTTCTGTTTTTATTTCTTTGAGAATTACATTTTATATTTATACCTCTATAATGTTTGTCATGTGGCTTATAAAATATTGTCAAATGCTATATTAAAATTAGAATATTAATCAAGATCTTTCTGTTTAAAATATAACTATTTAAACTTCATGGTAACCCCATAAGCCAAATACTATTATCAACTTTCTTTGTTTAAATATGAAGGAAATAAGGAAAAGACAAATACAGGAGATTGCCAAGGTAAAATCAGGTGGCATAAATCAGAACCAGAATTAGAATGGATGAGAAACTTCTTTACCATCTGTACTATTAACCATCTTACAACAATATATCATGGTATAGTATTTTTATACAGGTCCCAAAGGCCTTATGGGGCACTTATTTCTCCTGCATATTAAACCTCTGTGTCAAGAAAACAGATAGCTAGCTATGACTCCTAAGAAGGCACACACTAACACTTTTTTATATTGAGACATAGATGCAGGTAAGGTGAAATTGATACATAGTGACAAATTCAAGTCCAAAATCTAGATGTTGGACCTGTTTGATATGGCCTGCTGAAAGGTAGCATCATTGCATTAGTGTCAGTATAATGTCTTTGTATGCTAATTGAGAGATAAAATGTAGCTAGCCTTAATTTACAGTCTACTCTGATTTGGTAGATATTACCTTATAATATGACTAAAATACCCTTATACTTGGGCCTTAAATTGAGGCAATGTGGAGCTACATTTGCTCACTTGTATCTGTACCTGGTTACATATTTATACTATTAAAGCAGCATGTTATCAAACATAAATTTGTGTTGTAATAATCCCTAAACTGAACCCAGGCTTTGTCATATAACTTAACTCTACTCTGGCTCCATTTTTGTTAGGCTGGAATACTTAGTCAAGTAGTGTGTTTCAGAAAAATTGTATGGGTGGTATATATTCTGAGACTCAAGTGTGGAGATGTCTTTTTTTCATATTTATGCATGAAAAATATCTTGGCGAGGTTTGTCACAGTTAGGTTTGAGTCCTCTACCCAAGAATATATATATTCAAGAAGCTGTTACTACAGAAAAGAAGTATCAGACTTTTCCTAGCAATTTTTTATTGTTTTACAAACTTGTGATATATTTTTAGTTGAAAAATTTTCAAAAGTATTAACAGAAATTATTTATATATAAATGTTTCAAAGAAGTCCCACTTGACTTAACTAAGTTTTTCTGGTTTCTAATGGACTGTTATACATTATTTCTAGAGTATTAGTAAGGAATTGGCTCAGTGAGTTGGATAACTGAGAGATGATTAATAATTCCCTCAGAGCATGTGAACAAATGTGGACAGTAATCTTGTCAGTGTTGCATTCTTCAGGCTCTTTTTGGTTCAGGTGAGAATCTGATAATTCTGGACTGGAAATAGGTCTCTTTTTCTGATTTCTAATAATATAATTCTATATCTAATGTGCAAAAGATGATCTTAAAAAGTATCTATCCTCCATATATGCTTCACTTAAGGTACCATGTGTACCCTCTTTTTTATATAAGTCAAAATTGTTTCCTTAAATATACAGTGAAGTTTTAGTTAAAAATAGATAACTTAGGAGGAGGAGTCAAGATGGCAGAGAAGTAGCAGGCTGAGACTACTTCAGCTAGCAGGAGATCAGCTATATGGCTTATCTAAAGATTGCAAACACCTGCAAATCCATCGGCAGGTCGAAGAGAAGAAGAACAGCAATTCTAGAAACAGAAAAAAAAAAAACACTTTCTGAAAAGTAGGACTGGCAGAGAAGTGAATCCAAAGCGACAGGAAGATAGACCCCGGGGTGGAGGGGCCGGTTCCCGGCAAGTGGCAGAACAACGGAGCACAAAATCAGGACTTTTAAGAGACTGTTCTGCTGAGGGACATCACTCCAGAGGCTAAACCAGGGCGAAGCCCATGCGGGGTCAGCATGGCCTCAGGTCCCACAGGGTCACAGAAGGATCGGGGGATTCTGAGTGTCGCAGAGCTTGCGGGTATTGGAACGGGGAAGCCGGCTACAGAGACAGAGCTGACAGTGAGCTAGAAGTCCTAGCCTCAGCAATCAAACAACAAAAGGAAATTAAAGGCATCCAAATCGGCAAAGAAGAAGTCAAATTATCACTCTTCACAGATGATATGATACTATATGTGGAAAACCCAAAAGACTCCACTCCAAAACTGCTAGAACTTATACAGGAATTCAGTAAAGTGTCAGGATATAAAATCAATGCACAGAAATCAGTTGCATTTCCCTATAAAACAACAAGACAGAATAAAGAGAAATTAAGGAGTCAATCCCATTTACAATTGCACCCCAAACCATAAGATACCTAGGAATAAACCTAACCAAAGAGGCTAAGAATCTATACTCAGAAAACTATAAAATACTCATGAAAGAAATTGAGGAAGACACAAAGAAATGGAAAAATGTTTCATGCTCCTGGATTGGAAGAATAAATATTGTGAAAATGTCGATGCTACCTAAAGCAATCTACACATTTTATGCAATTCCTATCAAAGTACCATCCATCTTTTTCAAAGAAATGGAACAAATAATTCTAAAATTTATATGGAACCAGAAAAGACCTCGAATAGCCAAAGGGATATTGAAAAAGAAAGCCAACGTTGGTGGCATCACAATTCCGGACTTCAAGCTCTATTACAAAGCTGTCATCATCAAGACAGCATGGTACTGGCACAAAAACAGACACATAGATCAATGGAACAGAATAGAGAGCCCAGAAATAGACCCTCAACTCTATGGTCAACTCATCTTCGACAAAGCAGGTAAGATTGTCCGATGGAAAAAAGACAGCCTCTTCAATAAATGGTGTTGGGAAAATTGGACAGCCACATGCAGAAAAATGAAATTGGACCATTTCCTTACACCACACACAAAAATAGATTCAAAATGGATGAAGAACCTCAATGTGTGAAAGGAATCCATCAAAATCCTTGAGCAGAACACAGGCAGCAACCTCTTCGACCTCAGCCGCAGCAACATCTTCCTAGGAACAACGCCAAAGGAAAGGGAAGCAAGGGCAAAAATGAACTATTGGGATTTCATCAAGATCAAAAGCTTTTGCACAGCAAAGGAAACAGTTAATAAAATCAAAAGACAACTGACAGAATGGGAGAAGATATTTGCAAACGACATATCAGATAAAGGACTAGTGTCCAGAATCTATAAAGAACTTAGCAAACTCAACACCCAAAGAACAAATAATCCAATCAAAAATGGGCAGAAGACATGAACAGACATTTCTGCAAAGAAGACATCCAGATGGCCAACAGACACATGAAAAAGTGCTCCATATCACTCGGCATCAGGGAAATACAAATCAAAACCACAATGAGATATCACCTCACACCAGTCAGAATGGCTAAAATCAACAAGTCAGGAAATGACAGATGCTGGCGAGGATGCGGAGAAAGGGGAACCCTCCTACACTGTTGGTGGGAATGCAAGCTGGTGCAGCCACTCTGGAAAACAGCATGGAGGTTCCTCAAAATGTTGAAAATAGAACTGCCCTATGACCCAGCAATTGCACTATTGGGTATTTACCCTAAAGATACAAACGTAGTGATCTGAAGGGGCACGTGCACCCGAATGTTTAGAGCAGCAATGTCCACAATAGCCAAACTAAGGAAAGAACCTAGATGCCCATCAACAGATGAATGGGTAAAGAAGAAGAGGTATATATACACAATGGAATACTATGCAGCCATCAAAAGAAATGAAATCTTGCCATTTGCAACAACGTGGATGGAACTAGAGCGTATCATGCTTAGCGAAATAAGTCAAGCGGAGAAAGACAACTATCATATGATCTCCCTGATATGAGGAAGTGGTGATGCAACATGGGGGCTTAAGTGGGTAGGAGAAGAATAAATGAAACAAGATGGGATTGGGAGGGAGACAAACCATGAGTGACTCTTAATCTCACAAAACAAACTGAGGGTTGCTGTGGGGAGGGGGGTTGGGGGAAGACGGTGGGGTTATGGACATTGGGGAGGGTATGTGCTTTGTTGGGTGCTGTGAAGTGTGTAAACCTGGCGATTCACAGACCTGTACCCCTGGGGATAAAAATATATGTTTATAAAAAATGAAAAATTTAAAAAAAATAGATAACTTTTGTGTTAGTGCACCTTGAGTCAGTTATATGTTACCAAAGATCCTATGAGAGATAAAACATGATGTAAGGCCCACATGAATATATTGGGCCAAATTTGATCAGAAAAAAACGAAAAACACAGGCACCTGGGTGATACAGCCAGTTAAATGTCTGAGTCTTGGTTTTCAGCTCAGTTTGTGATCTCATGGTTGTGAGATGGAGCCCCCATGGTCCATACAGAGTCTGCTTGAGATTCTCTCTCTCTCTATTTCTCTGCCCCTCCTACTCTGTTCCCCTCTCTCCCTTTCTCAAATAATCTTCTTTATAAAAAGAAAAAAATAAATATTTTTTAGAGAAATTTATTTAATACCGAAAATTGTTTGTCAAGATAAGAGAAAGTCCAAAAAGCATAGAGGATACTGAGGTTACCCATAGATCCCAGAAATTAATAACTATGGGAAAAGGCAACATCTCTAGGATTGGGGAAACTGAAAGGAAGAGTGGGGTCTTCAGAACTTGGTAGCTTAGAGGGTGAATCTTCTAAGGCCAGTACTTAGACCTATGGAAAGAAGCTCTGTGAATGAAAATATGTTTGACATTCAAACCCATCAGAAGGGGTGTCATCCACAGATGTAACTACAGCCGCCAAGGTCATGATACAAATATTACCTCTGAGGGTCCTGTTTGTGACTGGTGGCAGGAACCCAAAAGAATGTGGAGTTAGATACTCTCTTCAGAATGTGGGTTCACAGGAAGAAATACAGGAAAGTCACTTGTTCTTTTCCCCTTACTCCCAATCTCCCTCATTTCAATTGGCAGAAATTAATAGTTAACCAGTTGACAAAGATCTAAGAAATAGAATTTCTAGAATTCTAGACCCAGCATCTCTACAGAGGGTAGACGGGTGGATTTAGAGCTAAAATCCAATAATGGCACCAGTACTTAGTCAAGTCAATGAAAGCAAGCTGAAGAAAATTCAGAGGTCACATAGGCAAAATTAAGATGGACCATGGATATTTGCATGTTACAACATCATTACCAATAACCACAATGAAGCTCTATCCAATGGAGCCCACTCAAGTTACTGCCCCCTTCAAACTAGACCAGTATTTTCATTTTATTCATTATAATAAACCTGTATAACCTTTCTTATGAAATAGTCTTGCTGGGAGTGCTTACTCTTAGTTTATGAAGCAGGGCAAGCCAAACTATATAATGTAAAGATGGGGCTAGAATAATTTGCAAGAAATAAGTCTTACAAATGATGATGTGTATTTTTTAAAGGTAAATTTAACTCTCAATATCCAACATTGATGCTGGCATGTTTTACAGTTAAAATATGATGAATTCCATTATAGATGTCTTCCAGTTATATGCCAAGAAAAGGTAAAAAGACTATTGAATCTTTTAGAAGTAACAGGATAATATTGGAAAGGAGTTGGAAATCCTCAATGTCTCATTCAAAAATCACCTTCTAAATACCATATCCAAAAACAGCATTTAGTATTTTGGACTTCCTTACTAGTAAGCATCCATACAAGGATAAATCTCATTTCTTAAAATGCAGCAATACTAATGTGGGAAAGACAAATGTTGTTTTATATATTTTTGCTTCTCAATACTGATTAAAAATAAGCTTAGTGGTATAATTGATGATTTAAAAAAATGTTATTCAGTGGTTAAAGAAACTTATAGATAAAATATCCATGGAGTAACAAGGCATGGTCTCTACTTTTCATGAGAAGCCTCTGTTTCATTTAATGGATGGTATAAGCTCCTAAGTGCAATAGAATAATACCTTGTCCCTTTGTGCTTACCCTCTGAGCCTCAATACCATACATTATAATGGATTATTATTATTTTTCTGTCTTCCTCTTCTGGAATATATGCTATGTAAAAAGTGTCATCTGATTTGTTTATAACAGTCTATCCTCAGCATCCAGCAGAATGCCTAAACTATAGTAGACAGCCAATGTGTATTTCCTGAATTAAATAGAATATCCTCTCATGCTATACTTAGTATTTATAAGAGACATACCATTTAGTTGGATAAAAAAAACTTAATAAAAAACTGAAATGTATACATTGTTCTATCAGAATTTATCCCATAAGGAAAGAGCAATTATAGAAATTTTAAACTATAGAGATGAAAGTAACCATTAAGAGCCTGGGGTGGAGGGATTAAAATGTCGCAGGTACTCTTTGGATTATAAGTGAAAATTTGTGGATAATATTACAAAATAGAAAGTCTTTTGTAAATTTAATACAACTTTTTATCAAAATGGAAGAAAGCCCCCCCCCCCAAAAGCATCTAAAGATAAAATTTAGTGAATTACTGTTGAGAGTATAAGTTGAATTCAATAATTTAAAAAATCTAATAGATCATCACTATTAAATGGATAGCTGAGCCAAACAATCAATAGTCATTTGTTTCAGTTTTCTTCTGCTTTTTAGCATGGGTACAAGTAATAGGACCAAAAAGTCTGTAAGTTGCAGTGATTAGAAAGGTGAAATCCAGGACTCATCAGCAGTTCCAATAAACCCATATGGACATCATTATACTTCTGCAATAGATAAATGATTCAATGGAAATGATGTAGAAAATTTTGAAGTCATATTAGCTCTTTCAGGCCACTATAATGTAATTTAAGGTTTTCAACTTCAGTGAACTAAGAAGTGTCATAATGATACCTATTTCATAAAATATACTTTCTTGCCAGGAATTCTTTGACATAAGCCAATACTTTCAATCATATTATACTATTTACTCCAAAATATCCTTTTGCTCCTAAAAAACAAACAAACAAACAAACAAAAAACAGTTTGACAAAAGACAACACAGACTGTTCTCTGAAATAGGCAAGAAACTAGTTTTAGAGATATTGAAGCAACAGAAGGAACATAGCCTATGGAGTCAAAAATATCATGATGGTACCAATTACCAATTGTGTGATATTGTACCAGTTAACTTAACATTTCTGAACTTCACTCTGTTAAATTTAAACTCTATCTTCCTTGTAGTAGAGTTATTTTGAAGTTTAGATAATACTTATACAGAGTGTATAGTGCATAGCAGGCATGTAAAAAATGGTTACTATGTAAAGAAAATTTTATATGTTTTAAAATTCATTTAAAAATGATTTATGTTCTAATTTAAAGATGTTCAGCTTTTCTTATAATTTGCTAATGAATCATTGATTGCTCAGCAATGAAGAAATATACTAAATGCAGAGTCAACTTGATTAGGTATTGCTGATGAACTCCATTAGAGACTACTGCAATATTAAAAATTGCACTTATGGAAATAAAACATGATTGAAATGGCACTTTTGAAACTTAATGATTCACTGTCATATCAAGAGGAGAAATTGGGTTTTATTACAAAGATCAGAAAACACTAAGCCTCGACTCCTTCAGGGCATAAGTGAGGCTTATTTAATGTTCTCTAGTGCCTATAACAGTGCCTAAAGAATTTTTAAAGATTTTTTAAAAATAGGCATTAGCTTATCTACCAATGGGTATTATATATATGACCACTGAGTGCACCTTTTGGACAATTTATCACAGAGATGATTTCTAAATTCCAAGTGGAGTTAGATGCCATCACTAAAAACCATTTTGATTTCAGTAAGAGTAACATATTCCAAACAAATTTTGTTCTTTCTCCATGGACAATCTCCAGACTGAAAAGGCCACAAATGCATGGAGGTTAAGTAACATACTACTAAATAATACATGGGTTAATAAAGAAATCAAAGAAGAAATGAAAATAACATGGAAACAAACAAACAAAAATGAAAACACAATGGTCCAAAATCTTTTGAATGCCACAAAAGAAGTTCTAAGATGGAATTTTATAGCAATAACAGGCCTATCTCAAGAAGCAAGAAATATCTCAAACAACCTACCTAATCTTGCCAGGAAAAGAAAAACAAAATTCAAAACCAGAAGAAGGAATGAAATAAAAGGACTAGAGCAGAAATAAATGATAAGAAACAAAAAGAAAAAAAAAAAAGAGAGAGGGAGAGAGAAAGAACAGATCAATAAAACCAGGAACTGGTACTTTGCAAAGATAAGCAAAATTGATAGACCTCTAACCAGACTCATTAAAAAAAAAAAAAAGCAAATAAACAAAATTACAAATCAAAGATAAATAACAACACAGAAATACAATCATTTCTAAGAGAATATTATGAAAACTACTTGCCAACATATTAGACAATCTAGAAAATATGGTCAAATTCCTAGAAACATATGACCTACCAAAACTAAAGCAGGAATAAATAGAAAATTTGAGCTGACTGTTTGCCAGCAATGATATTGAATCAGTAATCAAAAGACTCCTGACAGATAAAGGTCCAGGACCAGGTAGCTTCACAGATGAATTCTACTAAACATTTAAAGAAGAGTCAATATTTATTCCATTCAAACTATTTCAAAAAGTGAAAAAGGGAAACTACCTAATTCACTCTACAAAATCAGAAACACCCTAATACTAAAAGCACATAAAGACATTACAATACCTCTAATGATCATAGATGCAAAAATCCTCAATAAAATACATTAAAAAATCACTCACCATGATCAATTGGAATTTATTCCTTGAATGCAAGGGTTTTTCAATATTCACAAATCAGTCTCCTTGATACATGACATCAATAAGACAAATGGTAAAAACTATATGATTATTTCAACAGACACAGAAAAAGCATTTGACAAAGTACACTGTCCATTCATGGTAAAAAACCCTCAACAAAGTACATTTAGAAGGAATACTTCAACACAATAAAAGCCATAAATGAAAAATCCACAGCTAACATGATCCTTCATGAGGAAAAATTAAGAGTTTTGCCCTTACATCAGGAGCAAGATAAGATGTCCATTCTTACCAGTTTTATTCAATGTAGTACTAGAAATCCTAGCCACAGTTATCAGACAACAAAAAGAAATAAAAGAAATTCAAATTGGTAAAGAAGTAAAACTTCTCTCTTGGCAGATGACATGATATTATACATAGAAAATCCAAAAGACCTCCACTAAAAAGCTGCTAGAATTGATATATGAATTTAGCAAAGTCACAGAATACAAAATTAATGTACAAAAATCTATTGCATTTTTATACACCAATAATGAAGCATCAGAAAGATAAGTTAAGGGAACAATATCATTTCAAATTGCACCCAAAACAATTAGATACCAAAAAATAAATCTAACCAAACAGTTAAAAGATCTGTTCTCTGAAAACTACAAAACATGGGTGAAAGGAATTAAAAATGACACAAAGAAATGGAACATATCCCATGCTAATGGATCAGAAGAAAAAATATTGTTAAAATGTCTATATCACCCAAAGCAATTTATAGATTTAATGTAATGTTTATCAAAACACCAGTAGCATTTTTTCATAGAGCTAAGCAAGCCATCCTAAAATGTATATGGAAGTATAAAACACCCTGAATTACCAAAACTATATTAAAAAAGAAAAACAAAACTGGAGGTATCACAACTCCCAACTTCAATTTATATTACAAAGATGTAGTAATCAAAATGATATGGCACTGGCACAAAAGTAGACACATAGATAAATAGAACAGAATGAAAACCCAGAAAGAACTTCACAATTTTATAGTCAAGTAATCTTTGACAAAGCAGGAAAAAATATGAATGGGAAAAAGTCTCTTCAACAAATGGTGTTGGGAAAATTTGTCAACTACATGCAAAACAATGAAATGACCACTTTCTTGCACAAAATACAAAAATAAACTCAAAATGAGATAAACTCTAATGCATTCACATGTGAAATCTGAGACCATAAAAACAGCAGAAGAGAACACAGGCAGTAATTTCTCTGAAATCAGCTATAGCAATTTTTTTCTAGATATGTCTCCTGACACAAAGGAAATAAAAGAAAAAAATAAACTATTAGGACTACATCAAAATAAAAAGCTTTTTACAATGAAAGAAACAACAAACTAAAAAGCAACCTGCTTAATGGGAGAAGATGTTTGTAAATGACATATCCATTTGATAAAGGGTTAGAAACCAAAATACATAAAGAACTTATGCCAGTCACCACCCTAAAACCAAATAACCCAATTAAAAAAAAAATGGGCACAAGACATGAACAGACATTTCTCCAAAGAAGACATCCAATTGGCCAACAGACACATAAAAAAATGCTTAACATCACTCATCATCATGGAAATGCAAATCAAAACTACAAGGAGATATTACCCCACACCGGTTAGAATGGCTAAAATCAACAACATAAGAAATAACATGTGTTGGTGAGGATATGGAGAAGGAACCCTCTTGTACTGTTGGTAGAAATTCAAACTGGTGCAGCCACTGTGATTTAAAAATAAAACTACCCTAGGATCTTGTAACTGCACTAGTGGGTTTGTATCCAAATTGAAACACAATAAATATAAAAATACTAATTCAAAGGGATACATGCATTATCCTTATAACAGCATTACTTACAATAGCCAAACTATGAAAGAACCCAAGTGTCCTTCGATAGATGAATGGCTAAAGATGATGAGGTGTATACATTACTATTCAGCCATAAAAATAATGATATATTGCCATTTGCAACAAATGGATGGATTAAAGAATATGATGTTAAGCAAAATAAGTCAGAGAAACAAATGCCACATTATGTCACTCATATGTCGAATTTAAGAAAAAAAGCAAATGAGCAAATGAAAAAAGAGAGAGGCAAACTAAGAAACAGATTCTTAACTATAAAGAAGAAACATGATTGCTGGAGGGAAGTTGGGTCGGGGGGTGGGTGAAACAGATGATAGGAATTAAGGAGTGCTGAACACGGAGTGATGTATGTAATTATTGAATCACAATATTTTATACTTGAAACTAATATAACACTGTACATTATATTGGGATTAAACACACACACACACACACACACACGATAAATAATAAAGATCCGTCAGGACGGAATGAAAAAAAAAAAAAGATTTTAAATGAATGAAAGAACACCAAAGTGGTTTGAGCTTTGATATAACAATGAAAATATAAAAATGATAGATATTAATAAAAAGGACAACATGAAAATATATTTGAGATTTTTGTAATTCTAAACACACACACACACACACACGCAAAAAACCCTAATTTATAATTGCTTTGACTAAAAGCTAAGTCCATAGTATTTGTTAATTGGAGGCAGTAAAAGCTTTTTTTTTTTTTTTAAGTATAATTTTTTTATTTTTTATAAACATATATTTTTATTCCCAGGGGTACAGGTCTGTGAATCACCAGGTTTACACACTTCACAGCACTCACCAAAGCACATACCCTCCCCAATGTCCATAATCCCACCCTCTTCTCCCAAAACCCCTCCCCCCAGCAACCCTCAGTTTGTTTTGTGAGATTAGCAATTGCACTATTGGGTATTTACCCTAAAGATACAAACGTAGTGATCCAAAGGGGCACGTGCACCCGAATGTTTATAGAGCAATGTCCACAATAGCCAAACTATGGAAAGAACCTAGATGTCCATCAACAGATGAATGGATCAAGAAGATGTGGTATATATACACAATGGAATACTATGCAGCCATCAAAAGAAATGAAATCTTGCCATTTGCGACAACATGGATGGAACTAGAGCGTATCATGCTTAGGGAAATAAGTCAAGCGAGATGGCAGTAAAAGCTTTTAAGGGTTTTTTCCTCTCATTTAAAAGCAATTATGAATGTTATATTTATGTTTTTATATATATATAAAAATTAAATACATATATGTTATATAAATAATGTATAAAAATATTATATATAAATAAATATATATAAATATATTTATATGTATATTCTCATTTCACTTATTGAAATGAGAATACAGAGTGATAGAAATATATTTTTAAAGATTTTTACTTGTTTATTCATTTGAGAGAGAGGGAGTGAGCACAAGTAGAGGAAGAGGGAGAAGCAGACTCCCACTGAGCATGAAACTCAATCCAGGACCCTGAGATCAGGACCTCAGCTGAAAGCAAGAGAGCTAGATGCTAAACCAACAGAGCCACCAAGGCACCCCAAAAAGTAAGTTTTAAAAAAAAAATATAGATAATTATTGTGTTTATAGATATAAAATAAAATTCATAATTTAAAATTTATCAGATATGGAAAGAAAAAACAAAAATGAATCCACTTACTTACACAGATCAGAGTCAATGGGTGAGATATCTGGTTAAAACACAGAGGCTAGTGTTATTCTATGTGAGTATAAACACTGAATTTCTACCTGGACATATGTTACTGAATATGTTACTAAGTTTTCTATCTTTAATTTCTCTCAGGAAAATTAAGGATAGTGATTGTTTCTGCTTTTTGGTTTGTGGTGAAAATTTAATTATTTAACACATATTAAATGCTAATACTGTTTGGCATATCGTAGGCATGAAATAACTGTCTGTTGTTCATTTGGCTTCTCAGAAAATACCATACTGAGATTCTCTTAGTTCCTAAAATAAAAATAAAAGGATTTCCAAAATTATGTAATTTTACATAAGTAGGTATATTATAATAAAGATTCTGATCCCACCTTTTGGTATTTGATTCGAATTTTTCTGTTTAGTTTCACCATGCTAAAAAGCTTGAATGCTACCTCATTTGCTATGGATAATCGATTCAAACCATATGAGTGCCTGGCTACTATACTCTGGCAATGACCCTCCAGAACAATAAAATCACCAAGACCAGTCTCTTCCCATTTTCTGAAACCACATTCATACCAGCTTGAGGGGCCTGCTTCAATCTCCCCAGAAAAAAAAATGTAAATAATATACCTTTTCATAACTTCTTGCTGTGTATATCTTTGTGTGTCATCATAAGTTTAAATATCTGGACCAAATTTGAGAGTGCCTCCATCCTGCCTCTGCAGGTCAACTCCATATAAACAAACTATGGTATAGTATCATTATTCTGTTAAAAATTATAGAATTAAAGATGACTAAAGAGGTTTTAAGACACACACAGAGTGGTAATGGTAAATTCCCTTATGAAAATTAGTGTGCTTTTTATTAAAAAAAAATTACAGAGTATTTCTACATATTTTTGATGCAGACTTTTCTTGTTAGCATTTTCTTTAGAGAAAACAACAAACTAAACTTCCTTAGCAACATTTCTCTTTCTGAACAATTTCTTAACACTTCTATTCTTTTGAAATGCAACAGTTTTATGCATCCTTAAAAGAAATTATAGATGTAATACTCTACAAAGAGTTGAACATTAAAGGAACATTCATCCTTGCTTTTTATGACATGCTTATACTATTAAATTTCTGTAACAAATGAGAATTTTAAATAACAATCATGTTCCATTTATGACCTAATTATTTCTAATGAAATAGGTCCCAGTTAGACTTTCACATATCATGAGCCATATTTAATACATTTTTCTTCAGCACCTATTTATGATTTTTTGCACCATCAAATTTTACTTAGCAATTTGATTCTGTTTGACATGGAAAAATCCTGAATGTAAAAGTAATTGTCAGTAAGAAAGATATTGGCATGAATTTGGATGTAGTTTTAGAAGATATATCTTAGTAGGAGATAAATCTACATAATCATGACAGAATTTTATATGAAAAAAAGGACCACTCATTTGTTGTAATTTCCTATGTTGGAAACTGGTATTGTCATGGGTATCTGAAAATAGTTTCCCCTGAAATTTGGCTCATGACATTTCTCCTGCATTTATATTCGTGCATCGAAAACTCCTTAAAATCCCCATTGTAACTTTTTTTCAAATTCCTAAGAAACCTGAGATCACACACACACGCAAAATTAATAGAAAAACTAAAATCTACAATATTTGTCTTCAATCCTTCACATATAAATATAACATGGAATGATCTAGTAATTCTACAATAAAGCTATTTATATGAGGTTAGTTTTCGTGGAACAAATTGGAATTATACACACAGAGAAAGATGAAGCATTATCAAGCATTCAGTCTAAACCTGGACAATTGGTTCTGAATACTATTGAGAATATATCAAGAGATTTTGATATATATATGTTTTAATGAATAAAAATCCTATCAGCATCAGTTCAAGTTTGTTGACACTATGACCCACAATCAGTGACCCATTACTTTAAATGGGAATATTCAAAACACTTATCGTTTTGGGTACGTGACAATTTTTCTTCATTTTGCTCTGTGAAAGCCAAGACCTTGTATGATTTATTCATTGCTTTTTCTATCATTTTATTCATAATTAAATTTCAGCTTTGAGAAACAAAGCAAGTAGGTAGAATAGGAAAAAAATATATATATAGGCTGGAGAAATGACCAGACCCTAGTATAAGTCTATTAAAAAAAATTTATTTGTTAAATTAAGAAAAATAACAGTAAAAGGGAGAAACAAATAAATCTAGAAGATTTGGACAGTTAGGAGAGGCTTAAAGTATCCAGCCAAGACTATATATGTGTCAATATGTTGATGGTCTGGTGAGATTGTAAGCACTGATTAAAAGTTAAAGGAAGATTGAGAGGAGAGTTAAGATGGTGAGCAGTAGGATACTGGGCTTTGCCTCATTCCTTAAATATAGCTAGATAAATAGCTAGTCATTCTGAACCCCTAAGAAACTGATCTGAGGACTGACAGAACTGCACAACTAGAGGGGGAGAAGAGGTCACATCATGGAAGGAAAGAGGTGCAAAGCTGTCCTTTGCAGGATAAAATGATTATGGGTGCTATGGAGGAGAAGGAGCACTGATCATGGAAAGAAGTGAGAGAGAGAGAGAAAAGCACACAGTGGATCACTCAAAGATCTTCCTCAAAGCCATTGACCAGAAAAATGAGGCACTGATTATCATGAGATTTTACAACCTGCTGAGCTCAAAGACTGGAGTTTTAGAGATCCACACTGTGGTTAGTTTGGAGTCCGTGGCTGCTGTAGTGCTTTTGTGGAGAAGGAAAACAGAAACCCGAGAGCAGATATTGTGATCTTCCACACAGTGGAAGAGACAATTCCCTCTTCTTGGAATGCATCTGGAAAAGGTGGCATTGCCTCTCTAGGAACAAAAGAGCTAGTGGCTGCCATTATGCTCCCCCCACCCCTTAGGAGGTATCTCTTCCCTAATGCTGAGAATGACATTTTGCTGTGTTTGCTCCAAACTCCAAACTCCTAACTCCTGTGCAGTGTTTACTTCAAAGTCCAAGAGCAGTTGCCCTTCTGGGATAAACCTGCACTCGGCCCAATGTGGTAAG
Source organism: Mustela lutreola (assembly GCF_030435805.1). Lineage (NCBI taxonomy): Eukaryota > Metazoa > Chordata > Mammalia > Carnivora > Mustelidae > Mustela > Mustela lutreola. The sequence goes on from NC_081290.1 coordinate 14,353,640, forward strand.
ATCCTCTCCCAGAGGACCAGTCCAGGTCTGAGTCATGACAGGTCCCTAAAACTCAGCCAGTTTTAAAACTCAGCCAGCCTCTCTGTGTTAAAACAAGGTTATACTATACTGTCAGTGGGAAGATATCCCAAACATAATGTTAAGGTGCATCTAAGGGATGGCTGGGACACAAAATAGGGGGGATGTTCACTCTTCCTTTAAGGGTTTCCTGAACAGTGGTGGGCATCTCTCTGGGGATGAAGGAAAGGACTGGCACTATTTCCATTACCTGCCACCCAGCATAAATTTCAGTAAGCAGCACAGTGCCAATAGTGGTGACTTAAACTGCTTACACTAATTCCCACCACACTGCGATTTGCAGGTGCTTCTTTACTAAGGCAAGTGTGCCTGAGAACCAGAGCAGTGGCTTCCTCCTCCAGAAGACCAATGCAAACCTGCTGTATGCACCAAGTCTACTGACAATAGTGCTGAAAAGTTTCAGCCCTAGTTGAAATAGCATTAGATCAGAGCACACCTACTTAAAACTCACCACATTCTGGCCAAGGTCCAAACAGTCCCCACTGTAGGCAAAGAGAAAGTCTAGGACAACTTACCTAAGGGAAAGGGCAGTTGAAACACAGCAGCAGAGTGCACACAGAATACAACAGAAACACTTCTGGAAGTGCCAAGGTTTGGGCAGGGTATGACTTCTTCTTAATAAACCCATTACTTTCAGGAGCAGGAAACATAACAGGCTTTCCTTACACAAAGAAGAAGACAAAGACCTAGACAAAATGCCAAGATGAAGGAATTCATCTGAGGAAAAAAAAAAGAACAAGAAGACGTCACGAACAGATATCTAATTAAAACAAATGTAAGTTGGGGTGCCTGGGTGGCTCAGTCAGTTAGGCCTCTGCCTTCGGCTCAGGTCATGATCTCAGGGTCCTGGGATCAAACCCCTCATTGGGCTCTCTGCTCATCAGGGAGCCTGCTTCTCCCTCTCTCTCTGCCTACCTCCCTGCCTATTTGTGATCTCTCTCTCTCTGTCAAATAAATGAAAAAAAAATCTTAAAAAAAAATAAAACAAATGTAAGTAATATAACTGACCCAGAATTTAAGGCATCATAAGAATAATAGCTGTGCTTGAAAAAATATATAGAAGTCCGCAGGGAGTCTCTTACCAAATAGAATATCTAAAAATTAGTCAGGCTGAAATGAACAATGCTATAACCTAGATGTAAAGATGACTGGATGTAATGACCACAAGGATGGAAAAAGCAGAAGAACAAATAAGGAATATAGAAGATAAAATTATGGAAAATAATGAAGCTGAAAAGAAGAGGTAAAGAAAAATATTAGATCATGAATGTACACTTAAGGGAACTCGGCATCTACGTAAAGTGTAATAACATCTATATCACAAGAGTCCCAGTAGAAGAGAGGAAAAAGGGGTGAGTGGTTTATTTGAGGAAATCATAACTGAAAACTTCCCTAATCTGGGGAAGGAAACAGACACCCAAATCCAGGAGGCATAGAGAATTCCCATAAAAATCAACAAAAGCAGGCAAAATGAAGACATTGTGCTAAACTTGCAAAATACAGAGATCAGAATAAAATCCTAAAAGCAGCAAGAGGGGAAAAAAAATCCCTAACTTACAAGAGAAGACACACAAAGTTAGCAGCAGACCTCTCAAAAAGTCTAGGAGAGAGTGGCATGATATATTCAAAATACTGAATGGGAAAAATATGCAGCCAAGAATACTCTATCCAGAAAGGCTGTCATTCAGAATAGAAGCAGAAACAGAGTTTCCCAAAAAAGAACTAAAAGAGTTTGTGATCACTAAACCAGCACTATAAAAAATATTAAAAGGGACTCTGATCAATTATCATATGATCTCTGATATGAGAAATTTGAGAAGCAGGGTAGAGGGTCATGGCAGAAGGGAGGGAAAATAAAACAATATGGAACCAAGGAGGGAGACAAACCCAAAGAGACTCCTAATCTCAGGGAAAAAAATGAGGCTTGCTCAGCAGGGTGGGGGGTGAGAGGAAGGTATAAGGTGGCTGGGTTATGGACAATGGGGAGGGTATGTGCTATGGTGAGTGATGTGAATTGTGTAAGACTGATGGTTCACAAGCCTGTACTCCTGAAACGAATAATACACTACATATTAATAAAAAATTTAAAAATATAAATAAATAAATAAATAAATAAATAAATAAATAAATGGGGCTCTTTGAGTGGGAAAGAAAGACCAAAAGCAACAAAGACTAGAAAGGAGCAGAAAATCTCCAGAAACAATGTAACAAGTAATACAATGGCACTAAATTCATTTTTCTTAATAATTACTCTGAATGTTAATAGACTGAATGTTACAATCAAAAGACATAAGGTGTCAGTATGGATAATAAAACATGACCTTACAAGAGACACATTTTAGACACAAAAGTATTTCTAGATTGAAAGTGAGGGGATAGAGAACGATTAATCATGCTAATGGACATCAAAAAAAAAAAAAAAAAAACCATAGTAGCCATCCTTATAACAGATAAACTAGACTTTAAACCAAAGACTGTAACAAGAGATGAAGAAAGGCAGTATATCATAATAAAGGGGTCTATCTAACAAGAAGGTCTAACAATTATAAATATTTATGCTTAGTCAATTAATAACAAATATCAAGAAACTCATTGATAATAACAGGGGATTCTAACACCAAACTCACAGCAATGAACAGATAATCTAAGAAGAAAATCAGCAAGGAAACAAGGGCTTTGAATGGCACACTGGATCAAATGGATTCAACATTCAGAATTCATACATTCAGGATTCATACATTCAGAATGTTTCATCTTAAATCAGCAGAATGCACATTCTTTTTGAGTACATTTGGGAAAGAATCACATACTGGGTCACAAATCAAGCTTCAACAAGTACAAAAAGATTGAGCTCATATCAGGTATAGACATATTTTCTGACCACAACACTGAAGTCAACCACAAGAAAAAAATCAAAACAAAACTGGAAAGTCCACAAATATATGAAAGTTAAAGAACAACCTACTAAACAGTGAATGGGTTAACAGGGAAATTAAAGGAGAAATTAAAAAATACATGGAAAGAGATGAAAATGAAAACAAAGCAGTCCAAAAACTTTAGGATGCTGCAAAAATGGCCATAATGTGGAATTATACTGCAGTAGAGGCCTACCTCAAGAATCAAGAAAGGTGTCAACTATATCACCTAACCTTATACCTTAAAGAGCTAGAAAAAGAACAAAGGAAACCTAAAGCCAGCAGGAGAAGGGAAATAATATATATGAAAGCAGAAATAAAGGATTTAGAAAAAAAAATAATGGAAGAGTCAATGAAACCAGGAGCTGGTTATTTCAAAGTATTAACAAAACTGATGAACCCTTAGTCAGTCTTATCAAAAAGAAAAGAAAAATGACCCAAATAAATAAAATTACAAATGAAGGAGGAGAGATCACAATCAATATCACAGATACTCAACTTAAATGCCAATAAACTGGGCAATCTGGAAGAAATGTATAAATTCCTCAAACACATGAATTACCAAAACTGAAAAAAGGAAGGCATAGAAAATTTGAACTGACCTGTAACCAGAAAAGAAATTGAACCATTAATCAAACTCTCCCAAAAGCTAGAGTCCTGGACTATATGTCTTTCCAAGGAATTCTACCAAACATTTTTTTAAAAGATTTTATTTATTCACTTGAGAGAGGAAGAAGATAACAGGGGCAGGGGGGAAGGAGAAAAAATCTCAGCCAGACTTCACACTGAGTGAAGAGCCAGAATTGGAGCTCAATATAATCTGAGCCAAACTCAAGAGTTGAATGCTTAACCAGCTGAGCCATCCAGGAGCTCCCTAACAAATATTGAAAGACTTAATACCTATTCCCAAATTGTTCCAAAAAATAGAAACAAAAGGAAAACTTCCATATTCATTCTACAAGAATAAATTACATTGATTACATTGATTCCAAAACCAAAGACTAGAGAATTATAAACCAATATCCCTAATGAACATGGAGACAAAAATTCTCTAATCAAATCAAACAGTACATTAAAAGGATTATTCACTACAAACAAGTGGGACTTATTCCTGCGCTGTAAGGTGGTTTAATATCCATAAATCAAACAACATGATATACTATATTAATAAAAGAAAAGATAAGAAACATATGATCCTCTGATTAGATATAGAAAAAGCATTTGACAAAATACAGCATCTATTCTTGATAAAAAAAAACTTCAACAAAGTAGGGTAGAAGGAGCATACCTCAACATCATAAAGGCCATATACAAAAGATCCAAAGCTAGTATTATCCTCAATGGAGAAAAATTGAGAGTCTTTCCCCTATGGTAAGGAACACGACAAGGATGTCCTCTCTTACCACTGTTGTTCAACATAGTATTGGAAGTCCTAGTCTCAACAATGAGACAACAAAAATAAGTAAAAGGCATCCAAATTGGCAAGGAAGAAGCCAAACTTTCACTATTTGCAGATAACATGATACTCTGTGCAGAAAACCTGAAAGACTCCACCACCACCACCACCACCACCACTACCACAACAACAACAACAACAAAAAGTTAGAACTGAAACAGGAATTCAGTAATGCCATATGATACAAAATCAACATACATTTATATGTTGCTTTTCTACATACCAATAATGAAGCAGCAGAAAGAGAAGTGAAGGAACCAATTCCATTTACAATTACACCCAAAACCCATAAACCTAACCAAGGAGGTAAAAGATCTATACTCTGAAAATTATAGAACATTCATGAAAGAAATTGAAAATAATACTAAGAAATGAAAAAATATTCCATGCTCATGGGTTGGAAGGACAAATATTGTTAAAATGTCCATACTGCCCAAACCAATCTACACATTTAATGCAATCCCTATCAAAATACCAACTACATTTTTCGCAGAACCAGAACAAACAATCCTAAAATTTGTATGGAAGCAGAAAAGTCCTTAAACAGCCAAAGCAATCTTGAAAAAGAAGAGCAAAGCAGGAGTCCTCACAATTTTGGACTTCAAGTTATATTATAAGCTGTAGTCATCAAGACAGTATAAAAACAGACACATAGATCAATGGAACAGAAGGGAAAACGATAAATGGACCCAGAACTGTATAGTCAACTGATCTACAAAGCAGGAAAAAATATCCAATGGAAAAAAGAGGCTCTTCAACAAATGGTGTTGGAAAACCAGACAACAACATGCAGAAGAATGAAATTGGATGACTTTCGTATACTATGCACAAAAATAAATTCAAAATGGATGAAAGACCTTAACGTAAACAGGAAATCATCAAAATCCTAGAGGAGAACACTGGCAGTAACCTCTTTGGCCTAGGTCACAGCAAAGTCTTTCTAGACATGTCTCCTGAGGCTAGGGGAACAAAAGCAAAGATGAACTATTGGGACTTCATCACGTTTAAAAGCTTTTGCACAGCAATGGAAATGATAGACAAAACTAACAGGCAACCTGTGGAATGGGAGAAGATATTTGCAAATGACATCTGATAAAGGGTTACTATGAAAAATATATGAAGAACTCTTCAGGGGCACTGGAAGGCTCAGTTGGCTAAGCTTCTGCCTTTGACTCAGGTCATAATTCCTGAGGCCCTGGAATTAAATCACATGTCTGGTTCCCTTCTCAGCAGGGAGTCTGCTTCTCCCTCTTCTTCCTTTGTCCCTCCCTTACCCCCACTCATGCACTCTTTCTTTCTCAAATAATATCTTTTTAAAAAATATTCATCAAACTCAACACCCCCAAAATAAAAAAAAAAAAACAGTGAAGAAATGACCAGAAGACATGATAGACATTTTTCCAAAGAAGATATACAGATGACTAATTGAACATGAAAATATGTCCAACATCAGTCATCATCAGGGAAATAGAAATAAAAACTACAATGGGATATTGCCTTACACTTAAACAACAAAAGGTAATGAATTAATAGCACACTAAAGAACAGATTTTGGCAAGGATGTAGATTAAGGGGAACACTCTTGCACTTTTGGTGGGAATGCAAACCAGTGAAGCCACTCTGGAAAACAACTTGGAGGTTCTCAAAAGGTTAAAAATAGTACTGCCCTATGATTCAGTAATTGCACTACTAGGTATTTACTCAAAGGATACAAAAATATTGATTCAAAGGACACATATACCCTGAAGTTTATAGGAATATTATCAAGAAGAGCCAAAATATGGAAAGAGCCCAAATGTTCATTGACTGGTGAATGGACAAAAAAGATGTGGTATGTATACCCAATGAAGTATTACTCAGCCATAAAAAAGAACAAAATCTTGCCATTTGCAATGACATGGAAGGAGTTAGTGTTATGCTAAATAAAATAAGTCAGAGAAAAACAAATACCCTATGATTTCTTCATATGTGGAATTTAAGAAAGAAATAGATGAACATGGCGGGGCAGAGAGAGGCAAAGTATATAACAGACTCTTAAGTATAGAGAACGAATTGAAGATTACTGGAGGAGAGGAGGACAGGGAGGTAGGTTGAATGGGTGATGGGAACTAAGGAAGTCACTTATCATGAGCACTGAGTATTATATGTAAGTGATGAATCACTAAATTCTGCACCTGAAATTAATATTACACTATATGCTAACGAACTAGAATTTAAGTAAAAAGTTGAAACAAACAAACAAACAAAAAAATAAGTCTGGCTTTTATTATATTCCCTAACTCTACCAGGCAGAATTATTACATATCTTTTCTGTTTCATACCATTTTGCTCATAATAGTATTTTGTCTTATATTTCTGTCTCCTCAAAAGGACTGAAAGCTTCTGGATGAATATATAATACAAACATGCAAAGAAAAGGATATCCAACTAAAATGTTCATAACTATTAGTTTTGTATAGTGAGATATTTTTAAACAAATTTTTCTTTTTTCTGTGTTAAAAAAAAATTAGGAAGATTGGACAATGTGGATTCAGAAGCGGAAACAAGCATTTTAGCCAGCACAATGTCAGTGATGTATATTAAGCCAGAGTTCAGCAAATTATGACCCACAGGCCCAAAGTAGACGATTGCTTGCCTTTGAAAGGCCTACAAGTTAGAATGGTTTTTACATTTATAAATGCTTGAAAAAAATAAAAAATATATATATACTGTCTATGGCTGTTTTTACACTATAAGAAGATTTCAGTAGTTGTTATAGAGAAAATATGACCCACAACTAATGTATTTACTTTCTGGTTCTTTAGGAAAAGTTTGTTGACATTTGTCTTAAGCCTCTGATGACAGAGTGAGGATTTTTATGTTTAGTTCTACCAGTAAAAGGTGCTAGACTTAGCAAGGTGGCTGTCAGCTACAACATGATTTCTGGCTAGAGTGAGAGTAGAGAGCAAGGCAATTTCAGACATGACTCTGTTGTTCTTAAGACATTAAAATTCCACATCATTTTTTCAAGGAGTTTTTCCTTACTTAGAAAGTCTCAAATGAGAAAAGAAAAAGTTAGACCGATTTCATTATGTAAAATCACAATCACATCAAATCATAGTTTGGAAAACTAATGTTTTAATCTAAAAGGTTATATAACCCATTAAAATTATAATTTCCTTATCTGTTAAGACATGCCTTAAAAATAATAGCACTTTTATACATTCCTAGAGGAATAAAAAAAAAAGTGAAAATCTTTACCTTCATAAATACAATCGATGTGAGAGTCAATGGTGGTTTAAATGTCTCCTTCTCTAAGATATCTAAGACATCTCTTTCTAAAAAATGGATACTCTTTCAAAGTACTTTAAATCTCACAGAACAATAAAGAAAAGAAATGTAATAGAAGTTCCAAAAGTTTTTTGTTTAGCAGGCTTCCATGCTATGCAGTTTAGCTTTGCATGATTTCCCCACAGCCTTTGCAGAAATGTTATTAACTTCAGAAAATTGTTTCTCCTCCTGCATGTTGAGAGAAAAAGCAATTTGAAATGTTTATTTTATGTTTGAAGTTTCTATTCATAAAGAAAAGGAAAAAATATTATTGTTGACTTCAATTTGTTGCTCCAACTACCAAAAGTGCACATTCTTTCAATTATTCACTACAGTTTGAATCTAATAAATAAAATTAATCTAATATTTTCTTTATTGATTAATACAAATTGTCATATATGGTACTTTGCATTTCCCTGAAGAGAAAAGAAGCCGCTGCCATTTTCATTTTCCCCTGTGGTGGATGAAATACCTCGTTCCTAAGTGGAGGTCAAGAGAGCTATTACACCCTAACAGAATGTAGGAGAGTTGAGATCTTGCTCATTTACATTAAATGAACTGAGACCTACTGCTAATTACCAAATTTTGTGTACTGATACATAAACAAAGATACTCTGCAATAAAGAAGTAGAAACACTATCTTGAAAATGTCCTTTTATGCACAGCTCAATGGATGACAGGCTTGATTAGGTAACTATACGTGGTAAAATGGCTTATTTTGTACTTTAGTATGGTTTATTGGCTAATCAAGTTATACGCAACTTATAAAAGCCATTGGCTATTTACACTTTGGTAAGCTGCAAACCCACATACTCTCAATAAGGTAGTAAAAATGCATTTCTGTGTAAGAATTCTATTGCCTCAGTAACTGTACTTTCTGCGTAATGGCTTATACTCCATTGACCTGATTAAACTTCTAATTATACTGTATTGAATGTGTCTCTATAAAGTTCTGACAAAAACAAAATCACACCCTTCTATAACAGCAGTTATTAGGATTAAAATTTTTTTGAGAAACTTACTTTTTTTTCATAATCTATATTAATACAAGTAGAAGTATTTTACTATAAAAACGATAAAGAGGGGTTCTGGTTCAAGACGCTGGCATAGGAAGACACTGAAGTCACCTCTTCCCACAGACACACTACACTGAATCTATAGATACATAGGGAAAATTTTTCTCTGAAAAACACAAACAAACAAACAAACCTGTAAATAAGCTAAGTAACTCCTACATGTTGTGGAAACTAGGGGGAAAAAAAAAAAAACACATCAAGGCAGATAGAAGAGGCTGGGATAAAATCTCATCATATAGTCCACCCTTAGCATGGCCATCTATAATCAGAAGGAACTAAAAACTTAGAGTTTCTCCCTGAATAGTAAAGGTTTGAATCCCACCTTGGGCAATTTAACTTTTCAAATCTGCAACTAAGAGATGAATCTCCAACACATTTAATTTTAAAAATCAATAGGACCTGTGTCCAAAGACCCATAAGACTGTTTTAAACTGAGAAACAACTCTTAAAAGGGTTATACATTAGGATTCATCTACTCCAAGGCCCAGTGTAGAGGCAGCCAATTGAGACGAACCGAGCATTTATTTGAAAGAGGCTATTGGCTTATCTCTGAGTGTCACCTGGATGGATAGGCATCATATGAAACATACATCTATGGACTTACTGGAGTAGTCTACTGGGATGGAGACTTGTGAATACTGTTATTGTATTTTCCCTTTTCCATGCTTTGGCTTGATAATATATCCAAGAAAAAAGTTAGTATCTGACTTAGTTTCCCCATTTTTTGATGCTGCTGCCCAAAGAATATCATTAGAATACCTGTCTCTGGTAAGAAGCAGGGATTAAGCAGTGAGGGTTCTATTAACATGAAGAACTGTAAGCAACATATAGAAAGAATTCTTAAACACAGAGTTCAGTAAAAGTCAGTAGACCCAGAAGTCCAGTCGTGTTTTTTTTTTTAATTTTTTATTTTTTATAAACATATATTTTTATCCCCAGGGGTACAGGTCTGTGAATTGCCAGGTTTACACACTTCACAGCACTCACCAAAGCACATACCCTCCCCAATGTCCATAATCCCACCCCCTTCTCCCAACCCCCCTCCCCCCAGCAACCCTCAGTTTGTTTTGTGAGATTAAGAGTCACTTATGGTTTGTCTCCCTCCCAATCCCATCTTGTTTCATTTATTCTTCTCCTACCCACTTAAGCCCCCATGTTGCATCACCACTTCCTCATATCAGGGAGATCATATGATAGTTGTCTTTCTCTGCTTGACTTAGTTCGCTAAGCATGATACGCTCTAGTTCCATCCATGTTGTCACAAATGGCAAGATTTCATTTCTTTTGATGGCTGCATAGTATTCCATTGTGTATATATACCACATCTTCTTGATCCATTCATCTGTTGATGGACATCTAGGTTCTTTCCATAGTTTGGCTATTGTGGACATTGCTGCTATAAACATTCGGGTGCACGTGCCCCTTTGGATCACTACGTTTGTATCTTTAGGGTAAATGCTCAATAGTGCAATTGCTGGGTCATAGGGCAGTTCTATTTTCAACATTTTGAGGAACCTCCATGCTGTTTTCCAGAAGTCCAGTCTTTCTATGCAAGAGGCTTAATGGTTTATTTGATATCTGGAGCCTGCAAAGGCTTCTAATTAAACACACATCTAAGGGCCTCCTGTAATCTTCTTCAGAGATCTGTAGGGCTTGGTACTATCATTACACTCTCCTTCTGCCACACTCTGGGGAATGATTATCTTCTAGAGAGATGATTTTATATGTGATGTGTACCCCAGTTTGTATTCCTGGTGCCCTGATTGTTGTAGCTACTGACCAGGAGCCACCTTTTAATCACCCGGTTCTGATGGCTAGAAGGGGCTACATCCTGGATACCATGGAATCATAATAAATTCAGTGACAATTCTTAACTGCTTACTACACCAAGGGTAGTTTATAGACAGCAGACTGAAATAGCTTTGAAAGCTTTTTGTGAAAGTGGCCTATTGTTTATCCTGAAACTTCAGCCCAAGGGTCAGTCTTCTAATTTGGCACATACCTATAAGACTACTCCAGGAACAGAGGTCAGTGGATATCATTTTTTGTTGTCCCTCTGCTTCACTCCAGGTTGTTGATATCTCCCTTAAAGGTGGGATGCACTTGTCTGGACTGATTTTTGTGACAGCCACAAAAAAGACACATATACATCATTTGATCTTTCTGCCCAGCAGAACATACACTTGTCATACCACAGGATTCTGTATATTTGCATATTTTAAAAGCTGTTGCTTGTGGGTCTGGATTCCAGTTAACTTTAATCTATCTGCTGATATCCTTCCCTTTGAGACACTGAAAGGACTTGGCAGACTCTCAAATACTGGGAGCCACTCTAATATAGTCTAAAAATAATGTAGGCAGCTTGGACTTTCACAAAGTTTTGAGAAACAACCCAGTGTCAGGACAAGATAGAAAGATAAAGCTTATCTTCTACATATCCATTTCATCAAGAATGAGAAAAGTGGCTGATTCATTTATGCAAAGACAACAACACAGAAAGACAAGAGAAATGAAGAAACAGTAATGTGTTCCAAATGAAAGAATAAGATAAACATCAGAAAAATTTCTTAATGAAATAAAGATAAGCGATTTACTGCTAAAGAGTTCCAAAATATCATCATAAAGATGCTTACTGAACCTTGAAGAATGGATGATCACAATGAGAACTTCAATAAAAGTATAGAAAATATTAGAAAGTAATAAATAGTAGCCACAAAGGAGAATAGCTGAACTTAAAAAAATAGAAGAAGAGTTATTATGATGAAGAAGTAGGGGGACCCTTGATCTTCCTCATTCCTTGAACACAGCTTCATTGAAGTCAGATCACTTGGGACACCCAGGAAATCAATCTGAGGACTGGGAAAATGGATCTCCATGGTTGTACAGAGACAGCATGGGAAGCACAAAATGCCTGGAAGTGAACTGGGGGAGAAAAAAACTAGGGTGCTGCAGTGGGAAGTGAACCCTTTCTTTAGGGAGAGAAAAGGAATAAAAAGAGAAAGGAGTTGTGAAAGTGTGCTGATGGATTCACACAAGTTGAAAACCTCTCTGGACCATGGACTGAGGAGTAAGGTGTACTGAGTATCACAGGTTTTTTGCAAACAGCAGTGGAACTCGAAGTCTGAGGTTTTGGAAGCGCAAGACTTTTGCTGAGTGGAGGTGTGGTGAGAACTCCTGGGGAGAGGGAGGACGCTGGCCCAGGAGTGCACAAAATGGTATAGGGATCTCCTGGGTTGCACTGGAGAGAACATTCCCCTTCCGGGAGTACATCTGGAAGATGGTATAGGGCCTCTTTATGGACAAAGACTCTGCAGGCACCACCAAATGACCCTTCATTGGCAGGGGACAGAGGCACACACACAGCATAGATTATTGGGGTGCTGCTTTTTCAGTGCCACAACATAGATTTTGCACACTGCTCAGGTATGGGACTGTTTTCCTGGGACAAAGAACTCAGAAAAATGGCAGCAAGACTCTCCACTGGAGAAGAGGAGATCCTTGTGGAGCCAGCACTTTAAGATTTGGAGTTTTGAATCCCAACACTGGGTCAAAGATAAAACACAGGGAGACTGTGGCACTGGCTGTCTTAAACACCCTCATTATTCTGAGGGCTTCCTGAATAGGAGAGAGTGTGAACATGACAAGAGAATGGGATGGACCAATTTTCCCCTTTGGCACCAACACAGTGAACTTCAGAGAGCAAAATAGCAGCCCCAAATGTAGGTGGGGCTCTTATGCTAAGCCACATCCCCCTGTACCTGGGAAGTGCATATTTACTGGGACAAATCTGACTCCAAGCCAGTGTAGTGGGCCGCTTCACCTAGAAGACCAGCACAGAAAGCCCACAGTATGCACCAAGTCTAATCTTAGAGTGCTTTAAAGAATTACCTGACGTTCAGGTGGCAATAGGATAAGGATTTACTTTTTCTTTTCTCTTTCTTTTCTTTTCTTTCTTTTTATTCCTTTCTTTCTTTTCCTTGGAATCAGCTTACTATGTTTGTTAATTTCTTTTTTTCATTTCCTTTTCTCTCTCTTTTTTGGATCAGTCTTCTTTTTTCTTTCTTTTTCTTTGGAATCAGTTCTCATAATTTTTATTTTATTTTATTTTTTTCTCATTCCTTCTCTCTCTCTTTTTTTTTTTTTTTTGGATGATTTTTTTTCCCTTTTCTTTTCCCTCAGGCTTATTTTAATAAACAAATCAAAGCACACCTAGTTAAAGGTCCAAACACTCTCCACTGAAAGCAAGGAAGAGATCTGCAGAAGTTGGACCAATGAGAAAGAGCAGCCAGCAAAACAGCAGAGTGTACACAGTATACGCCAAACACTTGAAGAAGTTCCTGGCCCTGAGTGTGTAGGACCTCTTTTTAATACAGCATTACTCTCAGGTGCAGGAAACATAACGAGCTTTCAAAATAACACAAAAGACAGAAACTTAGCCAAAATGACAAGATAAAGGAATTCTCCCCAAAAGAAAGGTCAAGAAGAAATCACAGCCAGGGAAATCATAGCCACGCACTTGTTCAAAACATATGCAAGCAATATATCATAGCAATTTATAGGAACAGACATAAGACTACTAGCTGGGTGGAAAAAACATAAAAAACACCAGAGAAACCCTTGCTGTGAAGATAAAGGACCTAAAAATCAGTCTTGCTGAAATTAAAAAAAAATGCTATAACTAAGATGCAAAACTGACTAGATATGATCACAATGAGGATTGGAGAAGCAGTGGAGAGAATAGGTAATATAGATGATTTAAAAAAAGGTAAAATAATGAAGCTGAAAAGAAGAGAGGAAGAAAAATGTTAGATCGTGAAGGCAGACTTAGGGAACTTGATGATTATATGAAATGAAATAGTATCTGTATTATAGGAGTCCCAGAAGAAGAATAGGAAAAAGGGATAAAAGGTTTATATGGGCAAATTATACTTAAAAACTTTCCCAATCAGGGGAAGGAAATATGCATTCAAGTCTAAGAGGCACAGAAAACACCCCTCAAAATTAACAAAAGCAAGTCAACACCATGACACATCATAGTGTAACTTGCAAATTACAAAGAGAAAGAGAGAATTTTGAGGGCAGCTAGGGAAAAAATGTCCTTAACCTACAAGGGTAGACACATAAGTTTAGCAGTAAACCTGTCCACTGAAACATGGCAGGCCAGAAAGGAGAAGAAAATATTGAACAACAAAATGGGAAAAATATGTAGCCAAGAATACTTTATCTGGTAAGGTTTTTATTCCAAATAGAAGGAGAGACAAAGAGTTTCAAGACAAATAGAAGCTTAAGAAGCCAAACCAGCCCTGCAAGAAATATGGATATTTTGAGTGGGAAAGAGACCAAAAACAAGGCTAGAAAGGAACAGAAACAATCTACAGGAACAGTGACTTTCCAAGTTTTACAATAGCACTAAATTCATATGTATCAATGCTCTGAATGTAAATGGACCAAATGCTTTAATCAAAAGACATAGGGTATCAGAAGGATTAGAAAACAAGATCCATTTTACAAGAGACTCATTTTAGACCCAAATACACCTCCAGATTGAAAGTGACAGGGAGAACCACTTATCATCTTATCATGCTAATGGTCTCAAAACAAAACAAAAAAACCTGGAATGAATATATGTATATGTGTATGTATGTATGTGTGTGTGTGTGTATACATATGTGTGTGTGTGTGTGTGTGTGTATATCTCATATATACACAAATCTCATATATACACACACACACACATATATATATGTGTGTATATATATATATATATATGAGATTTGAAACCAAAGACTATATATATTTAAAACCAAAGACTGTAGGAAGAGATGAAGAAGGGCACTATATCGTAATAAAGGAGTCCATTCAACAAGAAGATCTAACGATATTATACCCAGATATACAAGTCAATTAATAACAAACATAAAGGAACTCATTGATAATAATGCAATGATAAAAGGAGACTTTTACACCTCATTCATAGCAATGCACAGATCATCTAAGCAGAAAATCAGTAAGAGAACATTGGCTTTGAATTACACACCAGACCAGATGGACTTAACTGATAATATTCAGAACATTTCATCCTAAATCAGCAGAATACATATTATTTTTGAGTGCACATGGAACATTCTCAGAATATATCATATATTGGGTCACACATCAGGTCTCAACTCCTACAAAAAGATTGAGATCAAACCATGCATATTTTTCAAATGCAATGCTATGAAACTTGAAATCAATGACAAGAAAAAATTTGGAAAGACCACAAATACATGGAGGTTAAAGAACATCTTATTAAAGAATGAATGGGTTAACCAGGAAATTAAAGAAGAAATAAAAAATACATAGAAGCAAATGTAAAGGAAAACACAACAGTTCAAAACTTTTGGGATGCAGCAAAGGCAGTTATAAGAGGGACTTACATAGCAATATAAGCCTTTCTCAAGAAGAAAGAAATGTCTCAAATATACAACCTCACCTTACATATAACATATGTGGAAAAAGAACAGCAAATAAAGCCTAAATCGAACAAGAGAGGTGAAATAATAGAGATTAGAGCACAAATAAAGGGTAAAGAAATTTAAAAAAATTTGAAAAGATCAATGAAACTAGGAGCTGGTTCTTTGGAAGAATTAATAAAACAAATAATTTTGTTTGATAAAAAAAAACCCTAGCCAAACTTATCAAGAAGAAAAGAGAAAGGAATAAAACAAACAAACAAATAAATAAAATCATGAATGAAAGAGGAGAGATCACAATAAACAAAACAGAAATACAAACAATTATAAGAAAATATTATGAGAAATTTTATGCCAATAAATTGGGTAATCTGGAAGAAATAGATAAGTTCTTGGAAACATATAAACTACCAAAACTGAATCAGGAAGAAATAGAAAATTTGAGCAGACTGATAACCAGCAAAGAAATTGAACCAGTAATCAAAATCTTCCAAAAAACAAAAGTTCAGGGTTAGATGGCTTCCCAAAGTGTTTCTACCAAACACTATAAGAATATGTTTTTCTAAAATTGTTCCAAAAAATAGAAATAGAAGATAAACTCCAAAACTAATTCTATGAGGCCAGAATTATATTGATTCCAAAACCAAAGACTAGAGAATTATAAACCAATATCCCTAATGAACATGGAGACAAAAATTCTCTAATCAAATCAAACAGTACATTAAAAGGATTATTCACTACAAACAAATGGGACTTATTCCTGTGCTGTAAGGTGGTTTAATATCCATAAATCAAACAACATGATACACTATATTGATAAAAGAAAAGATAAGAAACATCTGATCTTCGGATTAGATACAGAAAAAGCATTTGACAAAATACAGCATCTATTCTTGATAAAAAACCCTCAACAAAGTAGGGTAGAAGGAGCATACCTCAACATCATAAAGGCCATATACAAAAGATCCAAAGCTAGTATTATCCTCAATGGAGAAAAATTGAGAGTCTTTCCCCTATGGTAAGGAACACGACAAGGATGTCCTCTCTTACCACTGTTGTTCAACATAGTATTGGAAGTCCTACTCTCAGCAATGAGAAAACAAAAATAAATAAAAGACATTCAAATTGGCAAGGAAGAAGCCAAACTTTCACTATTTGCAGATAACATGATACTCTGTGCAGAAAACCTGAAAGACTCCACCACAAAAAAAAAAAAAAAAAAAAAAAAAAGTTAGAACTGAAACAGGAATTCAGTAATGCCATACGATACAAAATCAACATACAATTATATGTTGCAATTCTACATACCAATAATGAAGCAGCAGAAAGAGAAGTGAAGGAACCAATTCCATTTACAATTTTTTTTTTTTAAGATTTTATTTATTTGACAGAGAGAGAGAGAGACAGTGAGAGCAGGAACACAAGCAGGGGGAGTGGGAGAAGGAGAAACAGGCTTCGCAATGAGCAGGGAACCCAATATGGGACTCTATCCCAGGACACCGGGATCATAACCAGAGCCAAAGGCATACGCTTAACGAATGAGCCACCCAGGTGCCCCCCAATTCCATTTACAATTATACCCAAAACCCATAAACCTAACCAAGGAGGTAAAAGATCTTTACTCTGAAAATTATAGATATTCATGAAAGAAATTGAAAATGATACAAAGAGATGGAAAAATATTCCATGCTCATGGGTTGGAAGGACAAATATTGTTAAAATGCTCATATTGCCCAAACCAATCTACACATTTAATGCAATCCATATCAAAATACCAACTACATTTCTCACAGAACCAGAACAAACAATCCTAAAATTTGTATGGAAGCAGAAAAGTCCTTAAACAGCCAAAGCAATCTTGAAAAAGAAGAGCAAAGCAGGAGTCCTCACAATTTTGGACTTCAAGTTACATTACAAAGCTGTAGTCATCAAAACAGTATGGTACTGACACAAAAACAGACACATAGACAAATGGAACAAAAGGGAAAATGATAAATGGACCCAGAACTGTATGGTCAACCCATCTACAAAGCAGGAAAGAATGTCCAATGGAAAAAAGACAGGCTCTTCAACAAATGGTGTTGGGAAAACCAGACAACAACATGCAGAAGAATGAAATTGGATGACTTTCTTATACCACATACAAAAATAAATTCAAAATGGATGAAAAACCTTAACGTAAACAAGAAATCATCAAAATCCTGGAGGAGAACACTGGCAGTAACCTCTTTGTCCTAAGTCGCAGCAAAATCTTTCCAGACACGTCTCCTGAGGCTAGGGGAACAAAAGCAAAGATGAACTATTGGTACTTCATCACGTTTAAAAGCTTCTGCACAGCAATGGAAATGATAGACAAAACTAACAGGCAACCTGTGGAATGGGAGAAGATATTAGCAAATGACATATTGGGCAGAGGGTTAGTATTCAAAATCTATAAAGAAATCATCAAATTTAACACCCCAAAAATAAAAAATCCAGTTAAGGTAGTGGACAAAAGATATGAGTAGACATTTTCTAAAGCATACACACAAATGGCTAACAGACAAATGAAAAAAATGTCCAACATCACTCATCATTAGCCAAATACAAATCAAAACCACAATGAGCTATGATCTAACACCAGTCAAAATGGCTAAAATTAACAACTCAAGAGACAATAGATATTGGCAAGCATGTGAATAAACTTAGTTACACTGATGGAAATGCAAACCAATGCAGCCCCTCTGGAAAACGGTATGGAATTTCCTCATAAAGCTAAAAATTAAAAAACAGAACTACTTTATGACCCAACAATTACATTATCAGATATTTAACAAAGGGGTACAAAAAACATTATTTGAAGGGTCATATTCACCCTAATGTTTACAGCTGCCTTATCCATAATAGCCAAATTATGGATAGAATTCAAATGCTCATCAACTGATGAATGAATGGATAAAAAAGCGGTAGTCTGTGTATAATGGAATATTACCCAGCCATCAAAAGAATGAAATCTTGTCATTTACAATGACATGCATAGAACTAGTGAGTATAATGCTAAGCAAAATGAATCAGTCAGGAAAAGACAGATAACATCCGGTTTCACTTACACGTGTAAATTAAGAAACAAATAAACACAAGGGAAGGGAAGGAAGAAATAAAATAAGAACAGAGCGGGAGGCAAACCATAAGAGACTCTTAACTATCAGAAACAAACAGAGAGCTGCTGGAGTGGGGGTAGGTGGGAGGATGGGGTAAATGGGTGATGGATGATGAGGAGGGCACTTGTAATGAAATTATGGTGTTCCATGCAAGCGATGAATCACTCAATTTTATGCCTGAAACTAATGCTGCACTATATGTTAACAAAACTGTAGTTTAAGTAAAATCTTTAAACAAAAACAAAATACACTTGAGGGACACCAGGATAGCTCAGTCAGTTAAGCATATGAGTCTTGATTTCAGCTTAGGTCTCTATCTCAGGTCATGAGTTCAAGCCCTGTGTTGGACTCCATGCCGGACATGGAGCCTACTTAAAAAAATATATAGAATTTGAACAGCAGAATGGATGAAGAAGAAGAAAGGATTAGTATACTCAAAGAAAAAGTAAAGCATTAAATTAGAGGAGCAAAAAGAGTGGGGAGACAAAAAACATGTGGAAATAGCCTAAGAACATTTAAGCACTCTAGCATTCACATTTTAGAGATTCTAGAAGGAGAAGAGAGAGAGAAAACTTCTCTAACTTGGAAAAAGAAATATATATCTAGATTCAGAAAGACCAGATAGTTCCAAATATGAGACACCCTAAGAAACTCACACCAACATACATTATAAATACAATGTCAAACGTTAAAGAAAAGGAGGGACTCTTAAAAGCAACAAAAAATAAAACAACTTGTTATATACAAAGGAATTTGCATACAAGTGACTACCAGCAAATTTTTCAAGAGATACTATGCCAGCCTTTAAAGAGTAGCACTATATATTCAAAGCCACACACACACACACACACACACACACACACACACACACCCCTTCTCGGCAAGACTCTTTGGCAAAGTTGTTATTCAGAAAGAGAGTTCACCAGACGAGCAAAAGCTAAAGAAGTATGTCACCACTAAAGCAGATTACAAGAAATATTAAGTGAACCTCTTTAAGCTAAAAAGAAAGAGTGACAATTGGTAACAGAAAAGCATATGGAAGTATAAACATCACTGATAAAGATAAATATATATTAAAATTTAGAATAATCTAAAATTACAAAGGTGGTGGATTAATTACTTATAAACCTAGTATGAACATTAGAGGACAAAAGGAAATGAGATAGATGATGACAAATACAAAACTAAAAACAAACTGTAGGTAAGGGGAAGTAAAAATGTAGAATTTAAGTTGGTAACAACTTAAAATATCTTATAAATACAATTTGTTATACACAAGTAATACGGTAGGCACTCACCAAAAACCCATAGTACATAGAAAAAGGATTCTAAGTATACCATTAAAAACCATCTACAAATCATGAAGGAAGAGACCAGGAGAAAAAGAATGGAACAGAAAATAAATGTAAAACAAACAGAAAGTACATACCTCTCAATATTTACTTTCAATATAAATGGGGGTGCCTTGGTTCTGCAGTTCATTAAGTGCCCAACTCTTGGTTTTTGGCTCAGGTATTGATCTCACAGTCATGAGCTCAAGGTCTATATTTGGCTCCATCCTCACTGCAGAGTCTGCTTAAGACTCTCTCTCCCTCTTCACCTGTCCCTCCCCATTATTTGTGTACTCTCTCTCTCTCTCAAGTAAATAAATAACTCTTGAAAACAATATGAGTGGAGGGACACATGGGTGGCTCAGTCAGTTAAGCATCCAGCTTCAGTTCAGGTCATGATCACAGGGTCCTGGGATCAAGTCCCACATCAGGCTCCTTGTTCAGTGGGGATCCTGATTCTCCCTCTGTCTGCTGTCCCCCCTTCTTGTGCTCTCTCTCTCTCTCTGATAACTAACTAAATAAAATCTTTTAAAAAATATAAGTGGAATAGATAGTCCAATCAAATAAGTTATGGTAGCTGAATAATATTTTAGAAAATGATCCATCCAAATACTGCATACAAGACAATCACTTCTGAGATAAAGATACATATAGATTGTAAGTGAAAGGATGGAAAAAGATATTTCATGCAAATAGGAACCAAAAGAAAGCTGGGGTAGCTATACGTATATCACACAAACTAGATTTTAAGACAAAGACTGTAAAAAGATGTGAAGAAAGGCATGACATAATTACAAATTATTCAGTCTAGAAAGAGGATATAACATTTGTAAGTATTTATGCATTCAACATAGGAATATATATCTACATCTATATACCTATATGTCTATATCTATATATCTATATCTATATAACTGATATGAACAGACCTAAAGAGAGAAGTAGACTAAAATAATAATAGTAGGAAACTTTAATAACTCACTTTAATCAGTGGATAAGTACTCAGACAGAAAATTATTATAGAAAAGTTGGTCTTAAATAACACATTAGACTGGATGGACTTAATAGTTACATACAGAATATTCCATCCCAAAGCAATAGGATGCACATTATTCTCCTATGCACATCAAACATTCTCTAGGAGGATCTTATGTTAGGTCACAAATCAAGTTTTTAAAATTTAAAAGATTACAATCATATCAAGCATCTTTTCTGACCACAGTGTTATGAAAATAAATATAAGTTATATCAATTATACAAGGAAATTTGGAAGGTGCACAAATAAATGGAGATTAAACAATAGGCTACTAAATGACCAATGAAAAAATCAAAAGAGAAATAAAAGTATCCTGAGACAAATAAAATGAAAAATAACATACCAAATTTTATGTGATGCAAAAGGGAAGTTCATAGTAATAAATGCATACCAGAAGAAGGAATTAAAGTCTTGAATAAATAGTGTAACTATACCCCTCAAGAAACTGGGAATAAAAGAACAAACATAGCCCAAAGTTAGTAGAGGAAAGGAAGGAAAGATCAAATGTGAATAAATGAAATAAAGACTAAAAACCCAATTAAAAAGATCAGTGAAAGTAATTGCTGGTTCCTTGAAAAGATTACAAAACTGACAAACTGGAGTCAAGTAGACTCCAAGGGTGTTAGGGGAGAAGATAGGATTCAAATAAATAAAATCAGATATAAAAGAAGAGACATTAACAACTGATAACAGAAAAATACAAAGATGTTAAGGGATTACTATGAACAGTTTTATACCAGAAAGTTTTGTATGTACATACAATCTACAAAGACTAAACATACAATCTACATAGAAACATACAATTTTAAAAGCATACGATCTACAAAAAAACATACAATCTACAAAGACTGAACCATTAAAAAAAAAAAAAAAACCTAAACAGATTGATTACTGATAAGGAGATTGAATCATTAATAAAAAACCTCCCAACAAAGAGTCCAGAGCAAGATGATTTCCTTGATGAATCCTACCAAACAATCAAATAAGAATTATGTACCAATACTTCTTAAATTCCTCTAAAAAAGGAAGAGGAGAGATTACTTTCAAAATCGTTTAATGAAGCCAACACTACTTTGATACCAAATATGGAGATGGAAGACCCAAGAAAAGTGCAGGGCCTTATCCCTGATGAACATAGTTGCAAAAATCCTCAAAAAAATGTTAGCATGTCAAATTTGACAACACATGAAAAAGATCATACACCATGATTAGGTGGGATTTTTTTTTTTTTTTTAAGAAAGAGATCACAAGTGGACAGAGAGGCAGACAGAGAGATGGGGGGAAGCAGGCTCCCCGCCAAGCAGAAAGCCTGATGTGGGGCTTGATCTCAGGATCCCAGGATCATGACTGGAGCTGAAGGCAGAGGCTTTAACCCACTGAGCCACCCAGGTGCCCCAGATTAGGTGGGATTTTTTCTAGAGATGTAAGAATGGTTCAACATCTGTATGCCAATCAATGTGATATACCAAATTAACAAATGAAGAATAAAAATCATATAATCTCAATAGATGCAGAAAAAGCATTTGACAAAATTCAACATTTATTTATGATAAAATGTCTCAAGAAAGTCAGCATAGAGAAAATCCTCCTCAGCATAATAAAACCTATATATGAAGAACACACAGTTAACATTCTGTCAGTGATAAAATACTGAAAGCTATCCCTCTAACATCAGGAACAAGACAAGGATACCCTTCTTGGTGTTTTCTCAACTCCTTTCTAGAAGTCCTAGTCAGAGCAATTAGACAAAAAAAGTACAAAAAGTTATCCCAATTGAAAAGGAAGAAGTAAAACTGTCATTATTTGTGGAATACATATTATACATGTAAAGCCCTAAAGACACCATCAAAAACTTTTAGAATTAATTAACAAATTCCATAAAATTTTTAGGATGCAAAATTAATTTATAAAAGTATGTTGCTTTTCTATACACTCTTAAGAAATATCAAAGGAGATATTTAAAAAAAAAAAAAAGGCCTATACAATTACATTAGAAAGAGTAAAATATAGGGATGCCTGGATGGCTCAGTTGGTTGGACGACTGCCTTCAGCTCAGGTCATGATCCTGGAGTCCCAGGATCGAGTCCCGCATCGGGCTCCCAGCTCCATGGGGAGTCTGCTTCTCCCTCTGACCTTCTTCTCGATCATGCTCTCTCTCACTGTCTCTCTCTCAAATTAATTAGTTAATTAATTAATTTAAAAAATTTCAAAAAAAAAAAAAAGAAAGAGTAAAATACATAGGAATAAATTAAAGCAAGGAGGTGAGAGACCTGCCCTCTGGAAATTCTAAGACATTGATAAAAGAAACTGACAAAGACACAAATAAATGGAAATATATTCTGAGCTCAAGAATTGATAGAATATTATTAAAATGTTCATACTATGAAAAGCAAAGTATAGACTCAGTGCAATTGCTATCAAAATTCCAAATGGTATACTTCATAGAAATAGTATATACAGTCCTAAAATTTGTGTGGAAACACAAAAGTCAAGGCAGATAGTCAAAGAGATCTTGAGAAAGAGCAAAGCTGGAAGTATCACCCTCCCTCACTTCAAACTATATTACAAAACTATGTAAATCAAAACAGTATGATACTAACATAAAAAGAGACAAATATATCAATGGACCAGATGAGAGAGACCAGAAATAATTCCATCCATTAATGGTCAATTGGTTTATGACAAAGGTGCCAATAATATACAATGAGGAAAGGACAGTTTCTACAATAAATGGTGCTGGGAAAACTGGATAGGTACATCAGAAAGTAAAGACACATCATTCCCTTTCACCATATAAAAATTAACTCAAAATGGATTAAAGACTTGAATATAAAATCTGAAACCTTAAAAATCCTTAAAAACATCAATGATAAGGTTCCTGGCTCTCTCTCTCTCTCTATATATATATACACACACACACACACACACACACAAACACACATATATGTGTGTATATATACATTATATATATAATTTTATATATATAAAACATAAAGATAAATATATATTTGTATATTTTATATGAAATATTTAATATAAATATAAAATAATATATAAATATATACATTTATATAAATATATAAATATATATATATTTTTTGCATCAGAGACCAAAAGTAAAAGTAAACAAGTGGGACTTCATCTATGAAGCTTGTTCATAGTGAAGTAAACCATCAACACAATCAAAAGGCAACCTATGGAATGGAAGAAAATATTTGCAAATCATTTATCTGATAGGAGGTTAATATCTAGGTGTGCCTGGGTGGCTCAGTGGGTTAAGCCTCTGTCTTTGGCTCAAGTCATGATCTCAGGGTCCTAGGATGGAGCCCTGCATGGGGCTCTCTGCTCAGCAGGGAGCCTGCTTCCCCTGCTCTCTCTGCCTGCCTCTCTACCTGTTGTGATCTCTCTCTCTCTGTCAAATAAATAAATAAAATCTTTAAAAGAAAAAGGGGTAAAATATAAAATATATACAGAACCCATGAAACTAGACAGCAAAACAAACAAAAACAACTATTTGATGAAAAATGGGCAGAGGATCCAAGCAGACATTTTCCAAAGAAGACCTACAGATAGCAAATAGATACAGAAAAAGGTACTCAATATTATCAATCATCAGGGAAATGTAAATTAAAACAACAGTGAGATATCCCTTCATATCTCTTAAAATAGCTATTATCAAAAAGATAAGATACAACAAGTGTGGGCAAAGATGTGAAGAAAAGAAAACTGGTAGTCTGCTGATAGGAGTGTAAATTGGTACATCCATCATAAAAAAATAGTATGAGATTCTTGAAAAAAATAAAAATAGAACCACCATATGATCTGGCAATTCCACTTCCAGGAATTTATTTGAAGGAAATGAAAACACCAACTCAAAACAATACATGCATCTCCATGTTCATTGAAGCATTATTTAAAATAGTCAAACTATGAAGTAACCTAATTTTCCACTGATGGATTAGTGGATAAAGAAAATGTCATAAATATATACAATGGAATATAATTCAGTCATTAAAAAGAAGGAAATACTGTCATTTGTGATAACGTGGATGGATTTTGAGGGCATGGTGCTTACTGAAATAAGTCAGATAAAGAAGGACAGATACCTTGTGATTTTACTTACATATGAAATCTTAAAAAAATTAAAAACCCAAATTCATAGATTCAGAGAACAGATTGGTGTTTGCAATAAATGGGTAATGGGGGGGTGTAAAATGGGTGAAGGGAGTCAAAAGGTACAAATTTTGAGTTTTAAAGTAAGTAATGTACCACATGGTGACTATAACAACACCATACTGCATATTTGAAAGCTGCTAGGAGAGTAGATTCTAAAAGCCCCAATCACAAGAACAAAAATTTGTCACTACATATGTGTGGTGACCAAAATTAACTAACTTTTTTTTTTTTTGGAACATTCTGCAACATAAACAAATATCAAATCACTACATTTTTCATCTGAAATTAATGTCATATAGGTTGATTATACTTTATTTAAAAATGAATATAGAAGTCAACATATATATATTTTCATACATATATTATATATAGAATATATAGTTAATATAGATAAAATATACCATCAAGACAACTGAAGGTTTTCTTTGACTATTAACATTCAACCTGTACAAAGTTAATGGCCTTGTCTTGTTGAAATTCTAATGATGGGTACAGTGTCTCCTGATACATAACTATTAACTAAATAAATAATAAGTAAATGATTGAATAAAATATATTTTCTAGTTCAGTGAAATTTTATTATTTCATTCTGCTTTTGGTTCCTTAACTTGTTAGTACTATTCATGTGTAATAATAATCTCCAAACATTTGACTGAAATAAATTTAACATTCCATTTATAATCAGATGTATAAAACTATCTGGATAATTGTTATCTTATCTCTAAAGCACCAGTATTTTCATTTCTCTAGTTAATAGTATACAGCCATTTATTATTGGCTGACCCATTACTGGAGCACACCATGTTAGATTTTTTTCAGACACACAAAAAATCTAAGGATTAAATCTTTGTTCTCATTGGGCCTATCACACAATTAAGAGAGGTAACATTTTCTAGAACTCATGTAAAAATAAATCAAAATATTAGAAAATGAATTAACTATATTGAATTCTTTATAAAAGTTCAAGTAGTTAATATCTCTATTAACTAAAGATAGAGAGCTATATATTGATAGGTAGCTATACAGAAAATAAATTCTTATAAGTTAGGGTAAAGTTGTACAGATTTATACACACAAATATTTATTAGTTTTGGCTGATCAAATTTTGTAACTGGACTTTGATATTATTCCCTCTATATTATATGACTCATTGCCCATTTCTAATGCATGTAATTTTAGAGGACAGAGAACAAATATGGTAAAGTGGTAATAAATTTCAAACACCTGGGTTTGAATCTTAACTATTCCACACTTAATCATCTTACTTTATAGAAAAGAGGTTAATTATCTCTATTCATTCATATTAAAATATATAGCCAGATTTTAATGTGTCAATATTAATTATTGTCAAATATAACAGGAAGATATTTAGTCATTCATTCTTATATTTTCCATATTTATTTAGAGGATTAGTTTGCTAATTTTGTTTTGCCTTTGTGAATTCTGTAGTTGTTTTATATGACTTGCTGTTAGGTAAAACATATTCCTGTGACTATATTCATTTTTATTTTGTCGCTTTCCTATGATCACAATATAGAATTTATTGTTGTTGAAAAACACATTTTAGGGGTGCATGGGAGACCCAGTCAGTTAAGTGGCTGGCTTTGGCTCAGGTACCTGGGATCATGCCTTATATAGTACTCCCTCCATCAGCGAGAAGTGTGCTTCTCCCTTTCCCTCTGCCTGCTGCTCCCCTTCTTGTGCTCTCTCTCTTTCTCTCAAATAAATAAATAAAATCTTTAAAAACATTTAAAAATAAAAACACATCCTATAAAATATCATTTCATTATTACAAGTTAATTTTTAAATCAGTTATTATGAAATAAGTCAATTCTAAACTTTTCATTTTGAAAATTTAAAGTAAAAAACACATTAAAAGATCTTAAAAGGTATATTTAAAGCAGTAATCCTAGGATAACTTAATTTTCTAAACTTTTTAGGCTTATTGGTTACCTTTCTCTGATTATTTCAATTATTTAAGAATATACTATTTAAATATCATATAATGAGTGAAGCAGAAGGGAAAAAATTACCCATAATCACTCATTCCAGTAAGAATCATAGAAACCATCTTGGGTCTTTTTCTCACATGTACAGTTTTTTTTTTTCAAAATAACCTTAAAATTTGTATGTCTATATAAACATTATGTTCACAACATCAGGAATTATATTAAAAAAACAACTATTTTTAATATTGAATGCATACAGTCCTTTTTTTAAATTTAATTTAATTTAATTTTTTTGTGTGCGTTCCAAGATTCAAGCTTATACACCACACCCCATGCTCCATGCAATACATGCCCTCCATAATACCCACCAACAGGCTCACCCAACCCTCTGCCTTCCTCCCCTCCAAAACCCTCACTTTGTTTCTCAGAGTCCACAGTCTCTCATGGTTCGTCTCTCCCTCTGATTTCCCCCAATGTCTGTACTGCCTTGAGCAATCTATACTTTCAATGCCATTCCGATCAAAATTCCACCAGTATTTTGCAAGGAGCTAGAACAAACAATCCTAAAATTTTCATGGAACCAGAAGAGACCCTGAATTGATAAGGAAATGTTGAAAAAACAAACAAACAAAACTGGGAGCATCATGTTGCCTGATTTCAAATTTACTACAAAGCTGTGATCAGCAAGACAACATGGTACAGGACAAAAACAGACACATAGAGCAGTGAAACAGAGTAGAAAGCCCAGACATGAACCCTCAACTCTATAGTCAAATAATCTTTAACAAAGCAGGAAAAAATATCCAGTTGAAAAAAGACAATCTCTTCAACAAATGGTGCTGAGAAAATTGGACAGCTACATGTGGAAGAATGAAACTTGACCATTCTCATACACCATACACAAAGATAAACTAGAAATGGATAAAAGACCTCAATGTGAGGCAGGAATCTATCAAAATCCTAGAGGAGAACATCAGTAATAACCTCTTCAACCTCGGCCACAGCAACTTTTTTCAAGACATGTCCACTAAAGCAAAGGAAACAAAAGCGAGAATGTATGCAGTCTCAAACCATAAGTATGTATAAGGCAAGACAAACCCAAGAAAATGGTAAGAATATTGCCCATGTATGAATACCTCTATAAACAATTCAACACTTACTGTGGAGAAGACCTGTTTATTCACTTAAGAACACAGAAGAAGAAAGAGGAGGAGGAGGAGGAGGAGGAGGAGGGAGAGGAGGGGGAGGGTGGGGATGGGGGCGGGGAGGAGGAAGAGGAGGTGAAAGAGGCAGAAGGGGGAGTGGGAGGGAGAGGAGAAGATGAAAATGGCTTGCAGATGCATGCAAACACTATCAATCACTACGGTCAATCTTTTAGCTAATTCCTGCACTCCTTGATGCACCAAGACACAACCAGTACATGTCATCAGCCTCAGTCCCTTCATCATTGGTTAATCCACATTAAAGTCAATAGCACCTAAAATGTTCTACTGAGTATTCTCTGAAAGTACCCTGAGTTCTTAATCCTCAGGAATATCCTTTCCTTATTCTGGTCTTGAAGTTATTCACATGATTACTATCACTGTTAACAAAGAGCTGATCAGTTCTTTCTACTCTGAAAAGTACCCCTAAATATGTCATGAAGAGGACTAGATGAATGTGAGCCAGATTACCTGCAATTTTGTATTGGAAAAAATTTTGCATTGTTAGACTTGGGAGCATTATATTAAGTAGGTCATATATAAATAGTGGCCAGATGTAAAAAAGACTCCACCCCCAAACTACTAGAACTCATACAGCAATTCAGTAATGTGGCAGGATGTAAAATTAATGTACAGATATCAGTTGCTTTCTTATAAACTAACAATGAAAATTAGAAAGGGAAATAAGAGAATTGATTCCATTTACTATAGCACCAAGAACCCTAAAATACCTGGGAATAAACCTAACTAAAGAGGTAAAGGATCTGTACTCAAGGACCTACAGAACATTCATGAAAGAAATTGAAGAAGAAGCAAAAAGATGGAAGACCATTCCATGCTCATGGATAATTAACCACAGTTAATTCAAAGATAAAAAGCAGAGTCACTTAGCAAGCATAATATAAATCAATTCTTTGGGGACCAGAAAAGTAATCCAGACACAGAAACCAAACATTCTGATAATCCTATCTTGGTCACAGACTTATAAGGCAGTTATTATCATTGGCTACTGTTTGGTCTGGATCATGTTTCAATTTGTATTAATCCCTTCAGCTTTTTGTTAGTTATCAATGCTTTCTGGATGGATTATTTCATTTGGTAGATCTTTCTCTATACTGTGAACTTTGTTTGTGATTATAATGTTTAGTTCCACTGAACTATTTTCGCAAAACTCATACAGTGAAATCTTTTAAAAAGTGGACAGGTAGAAATTTTTCAATGAAACAGTTGCCAAGAGAAAGATGATCAGTAGGATAGTAACTCTGCTCTCTACATTTCTGACTAGCCCATTCTTTGCTTACTGATGAACACAGTCTTGTTAAGAACTTCTAGAGACTGGGAAACTCCCAACTTCTGTGTGTATCTTTGTGTGTGTTTGTGTGTGAATATGTGTGTCTGTGTGTGCATGTGAGAAAAAGAGAGAGAGAGAGAAATGTATTTATCTTCAGACTCATTTTTTCTGAGCATTTATTGTAATTGATTAAATACCAACATTTAATTTAATTTAATCATTTAACCAATGATTAAATACCAACATTTATAGATAGTGTTAAAATAAAATTGCAGTTTTGCCTAGACAGTATATGTTATGCTCATTGTTCTGGTCTATATATTAAAAACATCTCATTTCACTTTTGATAGTTGTCTCAATTTGTAAAATATATTATATGGTATCTAGTATCTGGAGGGCTCTTATTTGCTAAGAAATCAAAGTAATATTGAAATCTCAGGGTTACAACAAACCCTAACCCACAACTAAATTAACCCTATATCTGATATCACATTTCTTATTCATCTTGATAACATGTCATTTTATTAAAAAAAATCACAGTATCACTCAAAGACAACTTATATTAATAGGATACAAAAATTAAAGAGGTTTTGACAACCAAATAAAAGTAGAGTAAAATCATTTAATTTATTTTCCTTATAGTTTGATTATATAACAAACTTGGAGAATTCCCTGTTTTTTCATATGAACACTGTGCAACATATTGGTTCTACACCAATACTTGCAAAATGTCATTGTAAATAAAAGTTCTAATAACATACCTACTAAAAATTACTGTGCTCAATGTTTGTCCCAGACATTGGCCTAAACTCTGATGATAAAAGAAGGAATAAGAAAGACAAGTCTTGGCTCTCATGTACCTTGAATTTCATGGAAAAAAAAGGAGTATAAAATGAGTAATTAAACAAATGAAAGGTAGAAATGTTTAAATAGAAATATACTAAAAATAAAAGCTTTATATTCTTTGCAGTTCATACTACATATTTTTGTAGAAATAATTAAAAAAACAATTAAAAATGAATGATATGGGGAAAAGGGAGAGAAAGATAATTTTGTTAGCATTCTATTTCTCTATTTCTTGTTACATCAAGACAAATCAGCAAAAGAAGCTTCCCTGTATTACAGCTTAGGCATCTTGTGATATACTGCAATCAGAGAAGCCTTCAGACTGAAATACAAAGAGTACTAATTTATATTTTCAAAGTTTGTTTTCCTTGTAGAAATCTTTAAAAGTGAAGCCTTGTAGGAAGAGAAAACTTAAATTGAAACAAATAGATAAGATTTCACCATCCTCAAGCTTTGTTCCCCTCTTTTTTTTCTAATTAATATTTAAATTTTTTTTTTTTTTCTTAGAGAAGTGTAATACAGGCTAACTATTGCCAGGCATAAGTATTTTCCATGCATATGGCTGGATTCATCCCAGGGGTTTCACACTCAACTGCACATTGGGGTCAATTTATTTCATATTTTCTATTGTCATATATGTTTGAGAGAGGTGAAAATGCTTATTGAATTTCTTAGGGTTATGTTTAGTGAATTTGTTAGCTGGCATGCTGTGGTATTCCATCAGGAAGCCCCTTTACAATCTGAGATGTCCTGTCTTTCCTCTCAAAATATACCCAGCCTGTTTCAGGTCTTCTTTATATCTTAAGAAAAATTCTTTCTCCTTATAATTATTTCATTATTCTTCTAGATGAAGATATGGTTATTGTTGTGAGTATCTATAATTAATTCAGTGTTCTTTGGGATGTCTGATATTTGGATTTAATTGATACTCCTGTAGGCTACTGGACAATTAGTTGGATATACTGTTTTGTAAGTCTGGACTTCTCTGCTCTCTTAAATTAGTAACTATTGGTAGTTCATCAACAAGATTTCCAAAAGATGGTGAGAATTGTTTCAGTAATGCACCATGGCACTTTTGTTGTTGTTGTTATTGTTTATCTGTGGGATGCTTAGCTCTATTAAGAAAATGAAATGGAAGCTTATCAAATTAAACTTGATAGCTTCCTCTTTGTAGCTGGTAATGGGCATTCTTCCATGTTCCTCTCCTTTAAGGACACATACTGACTTAACTCAATCTCTCCTGTTTTTTCAAACCCCTCAGTACTTGGCATACTCATGAGAACAATAAACATTTTCAAAAGATGTGATTGGACTTAACCACCTAAGAATGTAGACTTGTAGTAAGAGGGTTAGTATCTTTGGATGAATAGGGAAAGGCAGGTAGTAATGAGAAAATGAAGATTATGGAAGAACGATCTGATGATCTAAGAGAAACAGTCACCAACACAACTCAGACAATACAAACAATAGACATACATCATTTGTAACATTCTTAAAGCTAGTACTCAAATGTTGTAAGGAGAAAGGTTTATGAAGAGAAATATTTTATTAACACATAGAACCATACTTTATTTATAGCTCATATTAGCAATGCTGATTATCTGTCCCTTCAAGAAAAGTAATTCATTAAAGTAAATATTGTTTTATACCCATGAATAAGCATATACACTGGTTATGGTTAAAATGTGAGCATTTATCCTTGGATAATTCAGAACTCCATAATTCCAAACTGTTTGAAAACCACTGGAAACCGAAAGCTTTTGTTAGCATTTCATGGAAACAGATCAAAATGATAGTGTTAACTCCAATCTCAATAAACATTTTATCCTTAGATATTTCTTATGAACTAATAAAGTCTTCTAATTAAAAAAAAGGGGCAAAAAAGAACTGGTAATTATGTGAAATTAAAGTTGAAATGTATTGGGAGCTCATGAGGAAAATTTACATTTTTATTCAGGTAAAATCCTATCTCAAAGATGGTAGATTTTTTTTTTCATATACATTTTCCTGCAAGCTCAAAATACCTCAGTATTCATATTTAAATATCATAAGGCTACCTGTTGAATTTTAATCAGATAATACTATTCTTTCCATGAATGAGTGTGCATACTTTTCATTTTACACATCCTTAACAAATACACTGGAGGAAAGAAATTTATGTATCCTGAATACTCATTACCATCAGTAGAGTAATGCTCAACTTATACTGGCATTTTTATTAATGACATATAGACTCAAGACTTTACCTCATGTACACAACAAGTACTTCTAATCCATGAATTTCTTCCTTTATTTTTGAGATTGGTCTACTAATTGTCCTTTTGGTGTTTAATTATTCAAACTAGAGAACACTAAACTAAGGTTTTTTTTTTTTTTTTTTTTTTTTTTTTTTTTGTAGAAGTATCTATGAACAACAAGAACATTCAAAAATGAAAAAAAAAGTTTTTTTTTTTAATATAGGCTTTAGTGGGATATTTATTAATTGATAGGACCATGTTCATTATCAATCTATGCATATATGGATCTTATAAATTAAATATAAGTAATGAATGTGAAGTCTACTACAAGATGGTAGACCAAATACCCATGTGTGATTCCATTTCTCATAACCCCATTGAAATGAGAGAAAATCAACTGAAATACAAGGATGTGTATTATGAGAATGGAGGAGCACCTGGGTGGCTCAGTCAGTTAAACATCTGCCTTCAGCTCAGGTCATGATCTCAGGGTCCTGGGATCAAGCTCTGTGTTGGGCTTCTTGCTTGGCAGAAGAAACTGCTTCTCTCTTTCCCTCTGCTACTACCTTGTGCTCATATTCTCTCACACTCCTTCTCAAATAAATAAAATTTTTAAAAACAATAACAATTTTCAAAAATTATGAGATTGGAAATAAACAAAAATATTTGGATCCTATACAAGAAGAAAATGATTCAATAGAAACAATCTAATGGGCCCAGATGTTGAACTTACTAGATAGGATTTTAAAGGAGTGTTATAAATATGTTCAAAGAACAAAAGGAAACCATATGTAAAGAATTAAAAGAAAATATGATAAAGCTGACTCACCACATATGATTATAAAAAAATAGAAAAAGTGAAGTTTATAGGATTGAAAAGTATAATATTGAAATTTAAAAAAAATGTATTAGCAGCCTCAGCAACAAATTCAATGTAAAAAAAATCAAGTTGGCTGGAGAAACATAACCAATATATTAATACTTTCAAAACTGTGGATATCACATTCTCTAGATTTTCTTTTTAAGAATTTTGTCATCTGTTTGTTTGTCCTATATAATATAGACACCACCGGCAATTGATATTATCCAGTATGAGAACTAGGAATGAAGAAAAATGAACACTGCCCCAGAGATGTGTCAGACAAGGTATTCATTTCCTTAAGCTGCCATAACAAAACATGATAAATTTGGTGGCTTAACATAACAGAAACTTGTTTGTTCTTTCTGGAGGCCAAAGCCAAACCAATGTATTGCCAAGGCTATATTCCATTTGGAGTTTAAGAGAGAAACTGTTGTCTGCTTCTTCAAGTTTCTAGCGTCTGTTGACATTACTTGGACTGCACAGATCTAATTCTGCTCATAATGCCTCCTTATTGTCTATCTATTCTTCTCCTGTATTTCTCAAAAAACAAATTTTGCTGGATTTATGGGCCACCTGGATAATCCAGAATGATCTCATCACCAAGATTATTAGCTTAATTAATTCATGTACAAAGTTCCTTTTTCCAAGGTAATATTTACTAGTTCTAAGGATTTGATATGGATATATTTTGGGAGGCCATATTTTAAGCCTAACACAGACATCATCAAGCATAACAATATTCGCTTAATGGAAGTCTCAGAAGAAGAGAAGATAAGGGGCTTAAGGAATATTTGAATAGTTAATGGAGCAAAAACCAAATTTAATTAAATTTTTATACCCATACCAAGAGACTCAATAAGCTCTAATTAGGTTAGATTCAAGGAAATCTACACCTACACACATTATAGTCAAATTGCCAAAAATAGAATTTGGAGAGTAGCTGGAGAAAAATGATTCATAATGTATAATAAATAACTAAAAAAATAAATGGATTTCTTATTGAAAACAAGGTTTCCAGAAAGAAGAATAACTATTCAAACAGATGAAAGAAGCACATTGACAAAAACTGCATGTCCAAAAAAACTATTTTTCAAAAATGAAGGATATAAAAAGAATGATAAAAGACTACAGTGAACAATTATATACCAACAAATCAGATACCTAAAAGAAAGGAAAAATTCATAGAAATGTAAAACCACAAAGATTAAACCGTGAAGAAAAAAATGAGCACAAATTACTAGTAAAAAGATCAAATCAGTAATTAAAACTTCCCAACAAAAGTCCAGGACAAGATGGCTTCATTGGTGAATTCTACCAAACATCTAAGGAAAGTTA